>NC_054489.1:43206382-43298882 GCF_017639515.1 Carcharodon carcharias | reverse complement strand
CACACACACAGGCAGAGGGAGAGAAAGACACACACAGGCAGAGGGAGAGAGAGACACACACAGGCAGAGGGAGAGAGAGACACACACAGGCAGAGGGAGAGAGAGACACACACAGGCAGAGGGAGAGAGAGACACACAGGCAGAGGGAGGGAGAGAGACACAGAGAGGGAGGGAGAGAGACACAGAGAGGGAGGGAGGAAGAGAGAGAGTCATAATGCGAGAGAGAGAAGGCAAGAGACATAGAGAAAGAGAATGCCAGACAGAGGGTGAGACACAGACAGAGAGAGACAATGATTGAGAGAGAGAGGGGGGGTAGGGAATGAGTGAGGTAGGGAGGGAGGAAGAGGGGGAGGGAAGGAATGAGTGAGAGAGAATTAATTAGCGAGACAAAGACAGAGACACAGAGAGAGACTGAATGGCATGAGAGACGAACAGGGAGACAGTGAGAGAGAAAGCAAGAGAGTGTGAGAGAGGAAGAGAGACCGAGAGAGAGGCACATAGAGACAGAGACAGACAGAGAGAGAGAGACAGACAGAGAGAGAGACAGACAGAGAGAGAGACAGACAGAGAGAGAGACAGACAGAGAGAGACAGACAGAGAGAGACAGACAGAGAGAGACAGGGACAGGGACAGGGACAGGGACAGAAACGGACAGGGGCAGAGACAGAGATGGACAGGAGAGAGACAGAGACGGACAGGAGAGAGACAGAGACGGACAGGAGAGAGACAGAGAGGGACAGGGACAGAGAGGGACAGGGACAGAGAGGGACAGGGACAGAGACAGAGACAGAGACGGACAGACACAGGGACAGACACAAGGACAGACACAGGGACAGACAGAGACAGAGAGGGACCGAGAGGGACAGAGAGAGAGAGGGACAGAGAGAGAGAAGGACAGAGAGAGACAGGGAGAGAGAGACAGTGAGAGACAATGAATGAGAGAGAGGGAGAGTGGAAGGGAATGAGCGAGAGAGGGAGACAGAGTGAGAGGGAATCAGAACGAGAGAGATCGAGAGAATGAGAGAGGGCGAGAGAGTGAGAATGAGGGAGAGAACGAGAGAGAGAACAAGAGAGAGAGAATGAGAGCAAGAGAGAGACAGAGAACGCGAGAGAGAGAACGCGAGAGAGAGAACGCGAGAGAGAAGACGCGAGAGAGAAAACGCGAGAGAGAAAACGCGAGAGAGAAAACGCGAGAGAGAAAACGCGAGAGAGAAAACGCGAGAGAGAAAACGCGAGAGAGAGAACGAGAGAGAGAGAACGAGAGAGAGAGAACGAGAGAGAGAGAACGAGAGAGAGAGAGAGACAGAACGAGAGAGAACGAGAGAGCGAGACAGAACATGAGAGAGAACGAGAGAGAGAATGAGAGAGCGAGAGAGAGAACAAGAGAGAGAGAGGGAGAACGAGAGAGAGAGAGGGAGAGAGAGGGAGAAGGAGAGAGGGAGAGAGAGAGGGAGAGTGAGAACGAGAGGGAGAGAGAGAACAAGAGGGAGAGAGAGAACAAGAGGGAGAGAGAGAACAAGAGGGAGAGAGAGAACAAGAGGGAGAGAGGGAACGAGAAGGAGAGAGGGAACGAGAGGGAGACAGAGAACGAGAGGGAGACAGAGAACGAGAGGGAGACAGAGAACGAGAGGGAGACAGAGAACGAGAGGGAGACAGAGAATGAGAGGGAGAATGAGAGAGAGAACGAGAGAGAAAGGGAGAAAGAAAATAGAGAGAGGGACAGAGAGAGGGACAGAGAGAGGGACAGAGAGAGGGACAGAGAATGAGACAGAGAATGAGACAGAGAGAGAGAATGACAGGCAGAGGGAGAGAGAGACACAGAGAGGGAGAGAGAGACACAGAGAGGGAGAGAGAGACACAGAGAGGAGGACAGAGGGAGAGAGAGAGAGAGTCATAATGCGAGAGAGAGAGAAAGCGAGAGAGAGAGAGAGAGAGAGCGAGAGAGAATGCCAGACAGAGAGAAAATGAGGGACAGAGAGAGAATGACGGACAGAGAGAGAGACACAGACAGAGAGAGAGAGACAATGAATGAGAGAGAGGGGGGAGGGGAATGAGCGAGAGAGGGAGAGGTAGGGAGGGAGAGGTAGGGAGGGGAGGGGGAGGGAGGATGAATGAGAGAGAGGGGTGCAGAGAGAGAGGGGTGCAGAGAGTGAGGGGTGCAGAGAGAGAGAGGTGCAGAGAGTGAGGGGTGCACAGAGTGAGGGGTGCAGAGAGAGAGGGGTGCAGAGAGTGAGGGGTGCAGAGAGTGAGGGGTGCAGAGAGAGAGGGGTGCAGAGAGAGAGAGGTGCAGAGAGTGAGGGGTGCAGAGAGTGAGGGGTGCAGAGAGTGAGGGGTGCAGAGAGTGAGGGGTGCAGAGAGAGAGGGGTGCAGAGAGAGAGAGGTGCAGAGAGTGAGGGGTGCAGAGAGAGAGGGGTGCAGAGAGAGAGAGGTGCAGAGAGTGAGGGGTGCAGAGAGTGAGGGGTGCAGAGAGAAAGGGGGGCAGAGAGAGAGGGGGGCAGAGAGAGAGGAGGGCAGAGAGAGAGGGGGCAGAGAGAGAGGGGGCAGAGAGAGAGGGGGCAGAGAGAGAGGGGGGCAGAGAGAGAGGGGGCAGAGAGAGAGGAGGGCAGAGAGAGAGGGGGCAGAGAGAGAGAGGGGGCAGAGAGAGAGGGACAGAGAGAGAGGGGCAGAGAGAGAGGGGCAGAGAGAGAGGGGCAGAGAGAGAGAGGGGAAGAGAGAGAGAGGGGGGCAGAGAGAGGGGGGAGCAGAGAGAGAGGGGGGAAGAGAGAGAGGGACAGAGAGATGAGGGGGCAGAGAGAGAGGGGGCAGAGAGATGAGGGGGCAGAGAGAGAGGAGGGCAGAGAGAGAGGGGGAGAGAGAGAGGGGGGAGAGAGAGGGGGGAGAGAGAGGGGGGAGAGAGAGGGGGAGAGAGAACGAGAGAGAGAGGGGGAGAGAGAACGAGAGAAAGAGGGGGAGAGAGAACGAGAGAAAGAGGGGGGGAGAGAGAAAACAAGGGAGAGTGAGAACGAGAGAGAGTGAGAACGAGAGAGAGTGAGAACGAGAGAGAGTGAGAACGAGAGAGAGTGAGAACGAGAGAGAGGGAGAACGAGAGAGAGGGAGAACGAGAGAGAGGGAGAACGAGAGAGAGGGAGAACGAGAGAGAGGGAGAACGAGAGAGAGGGAGAACGAGAGAGAGAATGACAGGCAGAGGGAGAGAGAGAATGACAGGCAGAGGGAGAGAGAGAATGACAGGCAGAGGGAGAGAGAGAATGACAGGCAGAGGGAGAGAGAGAATGACAGGCAGAGGGAGAGAGAGAATGACAGGCAGAGGGAGAGAGAGAATGACAGGCAGAGGGAGAGAGAGAATGACAGGCAGTGGGAGAGAGAGAATGACAGGCAGTGGGAGAGAGAGAATGACAGGCAGAGGGAGAGAGAGAATCACAGGCAGAGGGAGAGAGAGAATCACAGGCAGAGGGAGAGAGAGACAAACAGGCAGAGGGAGAGAGAGAGACAGACACAGAGAGGGATGGAGAGAGAGAGACAGACACAGAGAGGGAAGGAGAGAGAGAGACACAGAGAGGGAGGGAGAGAGACACAGAGAGGGAGGGAGAGAGACACAGAGAGGGAGGGAGAGAGACACAAAGAGGGAGGGAGAGAGACACAGAGAGGGAGGGAGAGAGACACAGAGAGGGAGGGAGGAAGAGAGAGAGTTTCATAATGCGAGAGAGAGAAGGCAAGAGACATAGAGAAAGAGAATACAAGAGACAGAGAGAGAGAGAATGCGAGTGAAAGAGAATGACAGACAGGGAGAGACACAGAGAGAGAGACAATGAATGAGAGAGAGAGAGAGGGGGTAGGGAATGAGCGAGGTAGGGAGGCAGAGGTAGGGAGACAGAGGTAGGGAGACAGAGGTAGGGAGGGAGAAAGAGGGGGAGGGAAGGAATGAGCGAGAGAGAATTAATTAGCGAGACAAAGACAGAGACATAGAAAGAGAGTGAATGGCATGTGAGAGGAACAGGGAGATAATGAAAGAGAAAGCAAGAGTGTGTGAGAGAGGAAGAGAGACAGAGAGAGAGACAGAGGCAGACAGAGCGAGGGAGAGACAGAGGCAGACAGAGCGAGGGAGAGACAGAGGCAGACAGAGCGAGGGAGGGACGGAGAGCGCGAGGGAGGGACGGAGAGCGCGAGGGAGGGACGGAGAGCGCGAGGGAGGGACGGAGAGCGCGAGGGAGGGACGGAGAGCGCGAGGGAGGGACGGAGAGCGCGAGGGAGGGACGGAGAGCGCGAGGGAGAAACAGACAGAGCGAGGGAGAGACAGACAGAGCGAGGGAGAGACAGAGAACGAGAGAGAGAGACCGAGAGAGAGACCGAGAGAGACCGAGAGAGAGAGAGACTGAGAGAGAGGGAGACAGAGAGAGAGGGAGACCGAGAGAGAGGGAGACCGAGAGAGAGGGAGATCGAGAGAGAGGGAGACCGAGAGAGAGGGAGATCGAGAGAGAGGGAGAACGAGAGAGAGGGAGAACGAGAGAGAGAAAGAGAGAGAGAAAAAGAGAATGACAGGCAGAGGGATAGAGAGAATGACAGGCAGAGGGAGAGAGAGAATGATAGGCAGAAGGGGAGAGAGAATGACAGGCAGAGGGAGAGAGAGAATGACAGGCAGAGGGATAGAGAGAATGACAGGCAGAGGGAGAGAGAATGACAGGCAGAGGGAGGGAGAGAATGACAGGCAGAGGGAGGGAGAGAATGACAGGCAGAGGGAGAGAATGAGAGGCAGAGGGTGAGAGAGAATGACAGGCAGAGGGAGGGAGAGAATGACAGGCAGAGGGGGAGAGAGAATGACAGGCAGTGGGAGAGAGAGAATGACAGGCAGAGGGAGAGAGAGAATGACAGGCAGAGGGAGAGAGAGAATGACAGGCAGAGGGAGAGAGAGAATGACAGGCAGAGGGAGAGAGAGAATCACAGGCAGAGGGAGAGAGAGAATCACAGGCAGAGGGAGAGAGAGAATGACAGGCAGAGGGAGAGAGAGACACACACAGGCAGAGGGAGAGAGAGACACACACAGGCAGATGGAGAGAGAGAGACACACAGGCAGATGGAGAGAGAGACACACACAGGCAGAGGGAGAGAGAGACACACACAGGCAGAGGGAGAGAGAGAAACACACACAGGCAGAGGGAGAGAGAGACACACACAGGCAGAGGGAGAGAGAGACACACACAGGCAGAGGGAGAGAGAGACAAACAGGCAGAGGGAGAGAGAGAGACAGACACAGAGAGGGATGGAGAGAGAGAGACAGACACAGAGAGGGAAGGAGAGAGAGAGACACAGAGAGGGAGGGAGAGAGACACAGAGAGGGAGGGAGAGAGACACAGAGAGGGAGGGAGAGAGTCACAGAGAGGGAGGGAGGAAGAGAGAGAGAGTCATAATGCGAGAGAGAGAAGGCAAGAGACATAGAGAAAGAGAATGCAAGAGACAGAGAGAGAGAATGCGAGAGAAAGAGAATGACAGACAGGGAGAGACACAGACAGAGAGAGACAATGAATGAGAGAGAGAGAGAGGGGGTAGGGAATGAGCGAGGTAGGGAGACAGAGGTAGGGAGACAGAGGTAGGGAGACAGAGGTAGGGAGACAGAGGTAGGGAGACAGAGGTAGGGAGGGAGAAAGAGGGGGAGGGAAGGAATGGGCGAGAGAGAATTAATTAGCGAGACAAAGACAGAGACATAGAAAGAGAGTGAATGGCATGAGAGAGGAACAGGGAGACAATGAAAGAGAAAGCAAGAGTGTGTGAGAGAGGAAGAGAGACAGAGAGAGAGACAGAGTCAGACAGAGCGAGGGAGAGACAGAGGCAGACAGAGCGAGGGAGGGACAGAGACAGAGAGCGCGAGGGAGGGACGGAGAGCGCGAGGGAGGGACGGAGAGCGCTGAGGGAGGGACGGAGAGCGCTGAGGGAGGGATGGAGAGCGCGAGGGAGGGACGGAGAGCGCGAGGGAGGGACGGAGAGCGCGAGGGAGGGACGGAGAGCACGAGGGAGGGACGGAGAGCGCGAGGGAGGGACGGAGAGCGCGAGGGAGAGACGGAGAGCGCGAGGGAGAGACAGACAGAGCGAGGGAGAGACAGACAGAACGAGGGAGAGACAGACAGAGCGAGGGAGAGACAGACAGAGCAAGGGAGAGACAGACAGAGCGAGGGAGAGACAGACAGAGCGAGGGAGAGACAGACAGAGCGAGGGAGAGACAGACAGAGCGAGGGAGAGACAGAGAACGAGAGAGAGAGACTGAGAGAGAGAGAGACCGAGAGAGAGAGAGACCGAGAGAGACCGAGAGAGACCGAGAGAGACCGAGAGAGACCGAGAGACCGAGAGAGACCGAGAGACCGAGAGAGACCGAGACCGAGAGAGAGACCGAGAGAGAGAGAGACCGAGAGAGAGAGAGACCGAGAGAGAGAGAGACCGAGAGAGAGAGAGAGACCGAGAGAGAGGGAGACCGAGAGAGAGGGAGACCGAGAGAGAGGGAGACCGAGAGAGTGGGAGACCGAGAGAGAGGGAGACCGAGAGAGAGGGAGACCGAGAGAGAGGGAGACCGAGAGAGAGGGAGAACGAGAGAGAGGGAGAACGAGAGAGAGGGAGAACGAGAGAGAGAAAGAGAGAGAGAAAAAGAGAATGACAGGCAGAGGGAGAGAGAGAATGACAGGCAGAGGGTGAGAGAGAATGACAGGCAGAGGGAGAGAGAGAATGACAGGCAGAGGGAGAGAGAGAATGACAGGCAGAGGGAGAGAGAGAATCACAGGCAGAGGGAGAGAGAGAATGACAGGCAGAGGGAGAGAGAGAATCACAGGCAGAGGGAGAGAGAGAATCACAGGCAGAGGGAGAGAGAGACACACACAGGCAGAGGGAGAGAGAGACACACACAGGCAGATGGAGAGAGAGAGACACACAGGCAGATGGAGAGAGAGACACAGAGGCAGAGGGAGAGAGAGACACACACAGGCAGAGGGAGAGAGAGAACACACACAGGCAGAGGGAGAGAGAGACACACACAGGCAGAGGGAGAGAGAGACACACACAGGCAGAGGGAGAGAGAGACACACACAGGCAGAGGGAGAGAGAGACACACACAGGCAGAGGGAGAGAGAGACAAACAGGCAGAGGGAGAGAGAGAGACAGACACAGAGAGGGATGGAGAGAGAGAGACAGACACAGAGAGGGAAGGAGAGAGAGAGACACAGAGAGGGAGGGAGAGAGACACAGAGAGGGAGGGAGAGAGACACAGAGAGGGAGGGAGAGAGTCACAGAGAGGGAGGGAGGAAGAGAGAGAGAGTCATAATGCGCGAGAGAGAAGGCAAGAGACATAGAGAAAGAGAATGCAAGAGACAGAGAGAGAGAATGCGAGAGAAAGAGAATGACAGACAGGGAGAGACACAGACAGAGAGAGACAATGAATGAGAGAGAGAGAGAGGGGGTAGGGAATGAGCGAGGTAGGGAGACAGATGTAGGGAGACAGAGGTAGGGAGACAGAGGTAGGGAGACAGAGGTAGGGAGACAGAGGTAGGGAGGGAGAAAGAGGGGGAGGGAAGGAATGGGCGAGAGAGAATTAATTAGCGAGACAAAGACAGAGTCATAGAAAGAGAGTGAATGGCATGAGAGAGGAACAGGGAGACAATGAAAGAGAAAGCAAGAGTGTGTGAGAGAGGAAGAGAGACAGAGAGAGAGACAGAGGCAGACAGAGCGAGGGAGAGACAGAGGCAGACAGAGCGAGGGAGGGACAGAGACAGAGAGCGCGAGGGAGGGACGGAGAGCGCGAGGGAGGGACGGAGAGCGCTGAGGGAGGGACGGAGAGCGCGAGGGAGGGACGGAGAGCGCGAGGGAGGGACGGAGAGCGCGAGGGAGGGACGGAGAGCACGAGGGAGGGACGGAGAGCGTGAGGGAGGGACGGAGAGCGCGAGGGAGAGACGGAGAGCGCGAGGGAGAGACAGACAGAGCGAGGGAGAGACAGAGCGAGGGAGAGACAGACAGAGCGAGGGAGAGACAGACAGAGCGAGGGAGAGACAGACAGAGCGAGGGAGAGACAGACAGAGCGAGGGAGAGACAGACAGAGCGAGGGAGAGACAGACAGAAAGAGGGAGAGACAGACAGAAAGAGGGAGAGACAGAGAACGAGAGAGAGAGACTGAGAGAGAGAGAGACCGAGAGAGAGAGAGACCGAGAGAGACCGAGAGAGACCGAGAGAGACCGAGAGAGACCGAGAGAGACCGAGAGAGACCGAGAGACCGAGAGAGACCGAGAGACCGAGAGAGACCGAGACCGAGAGAGAGACCGAGAGAGAGAGAGACCGAGAGAGAGAGAGACCGAGAGAGAGAGAGACCGAGAGAGAGAGAGAGACCGAGAGAGAGAGAGAGACCGAGAGAGAGAGAGAGACCGAGAGAGAGAGAGACCGAGAGAGAGAGAGACCGAGAGAGAGGGAGACCGAGAGAGAGGGAGACCGAGAGAGTGGGAGACCGAGAGAGAGGGAGACCGAGAGAGAGGGAGAACGAGAGAGAGGGAGAACGAGAGAGAGAAAGAGAGAGAGAAAAAGAGAATGACAGGCAGAGGGAGAGAGAGAATGACAGGCAGAGGGAGAGAGAGAATGACAGGCAGAGGGAGAGAGAGAATGACAGGCAGAGGGAGAGAGAGAATGACAGGCAGAGGGAGAGAGAGAATGACAGGCAGAGGGAGAGAGAGAATGACAGGCAGAGGGAGAGAGAGAGAATGACAGGCAGAGGGAAAGAGAGAATGACAGGCAAGAGAATGACAGGCAGAGGGAGAGAGAGAATGACAGGCAAGAGAATGACAGGCAGAGGGGGAGAGAGAATGACAGGCAGAGGGAGAGAGAGAATGACAGGCAGAGGGGGAGAGAGAATGACAGGCAGAGGGGGAGAGAGAATGACAGGCAGAGGGAGAGAGAGAGAATGACAGGCAGAGGGAGAGAGAGAATGACAGGCAGAGGGGGAGAGAGAATGACAGGCAGAGGGGGAGAGAGACTGACAGGTAGTGGGGGAGAGAGAATGACAGGCAGAGGAGGAGAGAGAATGACAGGCAGAGGGAGAGAGAGAATGACAGGCAGAGGGAGAGAGAGAATGACAGGCAGAGGAAGAGAGAGAATGACAGGCAGAGGGAGAGAGAGAGACACACAGGCAGAGGGAGAGAGAGACATACAGGCAGTGGGAGAGAGAGACACACACAGGCAGTGGGAGAGAGAGAGACACACATAGGCAGTGGGAGAGAGAGAGAGACACACAGGCAGTGGGAGAGAGAGACACACAGGCAGAGGGAGAGAGAGACACACAGGCAGAGGGAGAGAGAGACACACAGGCAGAGGGACAGAGAGACACACACAGGCAGAGGGACAGAGAGACACACACAGGCAGAGGGACAGAGAGACACACACAGGCAGAGGGAGAGAGTGACACACACAGGCAGAGGGAGAGAGTGACACACACAGGCAGAGGGATAGAGAGAGACACACAGGCAGAGGGAGAGAGAGAGACACACAGGCAGAGGGAGAGAGAGAGACACACAGGCAGAGGGAGAGAGAGAGACACACAGGCAGAGGGAGAGAGAGACATACAGGCAGTGGGAGAGAGAGACACACACAGGCAGTGGGAGAGAGAGAGACACACATAGGCAGTGGGAGAGAGAGAGAGACACACAGGCAGTGGGAGAGAGAGACACACAGGCAGAGGGAGAGAGAGACACACAGGCAGAGGGAGAGAGAGACACACAGGCAGAGGGACAGAGAGACACACACAGGCAGAGGGACAGAGAGACACACACAGGCAGAGGGACAGAGAGACACACACAGGCAGAGGGAGAGAGAGAGAGACACACACAGGCAGAGGGAGAGAGTGACACACACAGGCAGAGGGAGAGAGTGACACACACAGGCAGAGGGATAGAGAGAGACACACAGGCAGAGGGAGAGAGAGAGACACACAGGCAGAGGGAGAGAGAGAGACACACAGGCAGAGGGAGAGAGAGAGACAGACACAGAGAGGGATGGAGAGTGAGAGACAGACACAGAGAGGGAAGGAGAGAGAGAGACACAGAGAGGGAGAGAGAGAGACACAGAGAGGGAGGGAGAGAGTCACAGAGAGGGAGGGAGGAAAAGAGAGAGAGTCATAATGCGAGAGAGAGAAGGCAAGAGACATAGAGAAAGAGAATGCAAGAGACAGAGAGAGAGAGAATGCGAGAGAAAGAGAATGACAGACAGGGAGAGACACAGACGGAGACAATGAATGAGAGAGAGAGAGGGGGTAGGGAATGAGTGAGGTAGGGAGACAGAGGTAGGGAGACAGAGGTAGGGAGGGAGAAAGAGGGGGAGGGAAGGAATGAGCGAGAGAGAATTAATTAGCGGGACAAAGACAGAGACATAGAAAGAGAGTGAATGGCATGAGAGAGGAACAGGGAGACAATGAAAGAGAAAGCAAGAGTGTGTGAGAGAGGAAGAGAGACCTAGAGAGACAGAGGCAGACAGAGCGAGGGAGAGACAGAGGCAGACAGAGCGAGGGAGAGACAGAGGCAGACAGAGCGAGGGAGGGACAGAGACAGAGAGCGCGAGGGAGGGACGGAGAGCGCGAGGGAGGGAAGGAGAGCGCGAGGGAGGGACGGAGAGTGCAAGGGAGAGATGGAGAGCGTGAGGGAGAGACAGACAGAGCGAGGGAGAAACAGACAGAGCGAGGGAGAGACAGACAGAGCGAGGGAGAGACAGACAGAGCGAGGGAAAGATAGACAGAGCGAGGGAGAGACAGACAGAGAGAGGGAGAGACAGACAAAGAGAGGGAGAGACAGACAGAGAGAGGGAGAGACAGAGAACGAGAGAGAGAGAGGGTGGAAGGAAATGAGCAAGAGATGGAGACAGAGGGAGGGATTCAGAACGAGAAAGAGCGAGAAAGAGCGAGAGAGAGAGTGCATGAGGGAGAGAACGAGAGAGAGAGCCATAGGATGAGAGAGAAAGCAACAGAGAAGAGAGTGTGGAGAGAGAGGGGAAGAGAGAACGAGAGAGAGAGAACGAGAGAGAGACACCGAGAGAGGAAGAGAGACCGAGAGAGACAGAAAGACCGAGAGAGACCGAGAGAGAGAGAGAGAGAGACCAAGAGACCGAGAGAGAGAGAGGGACTGAGAGAGAGAGAGAGACCGAGAGAGAGAGAGAGACCGAGAGAGAGAGAGAGACCGAGAGAGAGAGAGACCGAGAGAGAGAGAGAGAGACCGAGAGAGAGAGAGAGACCGAGCGAGAGAGAGGGACTGAGAGAGAGAGAGAGAGAGGGACCGAGAGAGAGAGAGAGGGACCGAGAGAGAGAGAGAGCGACCGAGAGAGAGAGAGAGCGACCGAGAGAGAGAGAGACCGAGAGAGAGGGAGACCGAGAGAGAGGGAGACCGAGAGAGAGGGAGACCGAGAGAGAGGGAGACCGAGAGAGAGGGAGACCGAGAGAGAGGGAGACCGAGAGAGAGGGAGAACGAGAGAGAGGGAAAACGAGAGAGAGAAAGAGAGAGAGAAAAAGAGAATGACAGACAGAGGGAGAGAGAGAATGACAGGCAGAGGGAGAGAGAGAATGACAGGCAGAGGGAGAGAGAGAATGACAGGCAGAGGGAGAGAGAGAATGACAGGCAGAGGGAGAGAGAGACACACACAGGCAGAGGGAGAGAGAGAGACACACAGGCAGAGGGAGAGAGAGAGACACACAGGCAGAGGGAGAGAGAGAGACACACACAGGCAGAGGGAGAGAGAGAGACAGACACAGAGAGGGATGGAGAGAGAGAGACAGACACAGAGAGGGAAGGAGTGAGAGAGACACAGAGAGTGAGGGAGAGAGACACAGAGGGAGGGAGAGAGACACAGAGAGGGAGGGAGAGAGACACAGAGAGGGAGGGAGAGAGACACAGAGAGGGAGGGAGAGAGACACAGAGAGGGAGGGAGAGAGACACAGAGAGGGAGGGAGGAAGAGAGAGAGAGTCATAATGCGAGAGAGAGAAGGCAAGAGACATAGAGAAAGAGAATGCAAGAGACAGAGAGAGAGAGAATGCGAGAGAAAGAGAATGACAGACAGGGAGAGACACAGACAGAGAGAGACAAAGAATGAGAGAGAGAGAGGGGGTAGGGAATGAGCGAGGTAGGGAGACAGAGGTAGGGAGACAGAGGTAGGGAGGGAGAAAGAGGGGGAGGGAAGGAATGAGCGAGAGAGAATTAATTAGCGAGACAAAGACAGAGACATAGAAAGAGAGTGAATGGCATGAGAGAGGAACAGGGAGACAATGAAAGAGAAAGCAAGAGTGTGTGAGAGAGGAAGAGAGACCGAGAGAGAGACAGAGGCAGACAGAGCGAGGGAGAGACAGAGGCAGACAGAGCGAGGGAGAGACAGAGGCAGACAGAGCGAGGGAGGGACAGAGACAGAGAGCGCGAGGGAGGGACGGAGAGCGCGAGGGAGGGACGGAGAGGGCGAGGGAGGGACGGAGAGCGCGAGGGAGGGACGGAGAGGGCGAGGGAGGGACAGAGAGCGCGAGGGAGAGACGGAGAGCGCGAGGGAGAGACGGAGAGCGCGAGGGAGAGACAGACAGAGAGAGGGAGAAACAGACAGAGAGAGGGAGAAACAGACAGATCGAGGGAGAGACAGACAGAGCGAGGGAAAGACAGACAGAGCGAGGGAGAGACAGACAGAGAGAGGGAGAGACAGACAGAGTGAGGGAGAGACAGAGAATGAGAGAGAGAGAGGGTGGAAGGAAATGAGCAAGAGAGGGAGACAGAGGGAGGGATTCAGAACGAGAAGGAGCGAGAGAGAGCGAGAGAATGAGAGACGGCGAGAGAGAGAGAGTGCATGAGGGAGAGAACGAGAGAGAGAGCCATAGGATGAGAGAGAAAGCGACAGAGAAGAGAGTGTGGAGAGAGAGGGGAAGAGAGAACGAGAGAGAGAGAACGAGAGAGAGACACCGAGAGAGGAAGAGAGACCGAGAGAGACAGAAAGACCGAGAGAGACCGAGAGAGAGAGAGAGAGAGACCAAGAGACCGAGAGAGAGAGAGGGACTGAGAGAGAGAGAGAGACCGAGAGAGAGAGAGAGACCGAGAGAGAGAGAGAGACCGAGAGAGAGAGAGACCGAGAGAGAGAGAGAGAGACCGAGAGAGAGAGAGAGACCGAGCGAGAGAGAGGGACTGAGAGAGAGAGAGAGAGAGAGAGGGACCGAGAGAGAGAGAGAGGGACCGAGAGAGAGAGAGAGCGACCGAGAGAGAGAGAGAGCGACCGAGAGAGAGAGAGACCGAGAGAGAGGGAGACCGAGAGAGAGGGAGACCGAGAGAGAGGGAGACCGAGAGAGAGGGAGACCGAGAGAGAGGGAGACCGAGAGAGAGGGAGACCGAGAGAGAGGGAGACCGAGAGAGAGGGAAAACGAGAGAGAGAAAGAGAGAGAGAAAAAGAGAATGACAGACAGAGGGAGAGAGAGAATGACAGGCAGAGGGAGAGAGAGAATGACAGGCAGAGGGAGAGAGAGAATGACAGGCAGAGGGAGAGAGAGAATGACAGGCAGAGGGAGAGAGAGACACACACAGGCAGAGGGAGAGAGAGAGACACACAGGCAGAGGGAGAGAGAGAGACACACAGGCAGAGGGAGAGAGAGAGACACACACAGGCAGAGGGAGAGAGAGAGACAGACACAGAGAGGGATGGAGAGAGAGAGACAGACACAGAGAGGGAAGGAGAGAGAGAGACACAGAGAGTGAGGGAGAGAGACACAGAGGGAGGGAGAGAGACACAGAGAGGGAGGGAGAGAGACACAGAGAGGGAGGGAGAGAGACACAGAGAGGGAGGGAGAGAGACACAGAGCGGGAGGGAGGAAGAGAGAGAGAGTCATAATGCGAGAGAGAGAAGGCAAGAGACATAGAGAAAGAGAATGCAAGAGACAGAGAGAGAGAGAATGCGAGAGAAAGAGAATGACAGACAGGGAGAGACACAGACAGAGAGAGACAAAGAATGAGAGAGAGAGAGGGGGTAGGGAATGAGCGAGGTAGGGAGACAGAGGTAGGGAGACAGAGGTAGGGAGGGAGAAAGAGGGGGAGGGAAGGAATGAGCGAGAGAGAATTAATTAGCGAGACAAAGACAGATACATAGAAAGAGAGTGAATGGCATGAGAGAGGAACAGGGAGACAATGAAAGAGAAAGCAAGAGTGTGTGAGAGAGGAAGAGAGACCGAGAGAGAGACAGAGGCAGACAGAGCGAGGGAGAGACAGAGGCAGACAGAGCGAGGGAGAGACAGAGGCAGACAGAGCGAGGGAGGGACAGAGACAGAGAGCGCGAGGGAGGGACGGAGAGCGCGAGGGAGGGACGGAGAGGGCGAGGGAGGGACGGAGAGCGCGAGGGAGGGACGGAGAGGGCGAGGGAGGGACAGAGAGCGCGAGGGAGAGACGGAGAGCGCGAGGGAGAGACGGAGAGCGCGAGGGAGAGACAGACAGAGAGAGGGAGAAACAGACAGAGAGAGGGAGAAACAGACAGATCGAGGGAGAGACAGACAGAGCGAGGGAAAGACAGACAGAGCGAGGGAGAGACAGACAGAGAGAGGGAGAGACAGACAGAGTGAGGGAGAGACAGAGAACGAGAGAGAGAGAGGGTGGAAGGAAATGAGCAAGAGAGGGAGACAGAGGGAGGGATTCAGAACGAGAAGGAGCGAGAGAGAGCGAGAGAATGAGAGACGGCGAGAGAGAGAGAGTGCATGAGGGAGAGAACGAGAGAGAGAGCCATAGGATGAGAGAGAAAGCGACAGAGAAGAGAGTGTGGGAGAGAGAGGGGAAGTGAGAACGAGAAAGAGAGAACGAGAGAGAGACACCGAGAAAGAGAGAGAGACCGAGAGAGACAGAAAGACCGAGAGAGACCGAGAGAGAGAGAGACCGAGAGAAAGAGAGAGAGAGACCAAGAGACCGAGAGAGAGAGAGGGACTGAGAGAGAGAGAGAGTCCGAGAGAGAGAGAGAGACCGAGAGAGACAGAAAGACTGAGAGAGACCGAGAGAGAGAGAGACCGAGAGAGAGAGAGAGAGAGAGACCGAGAGACCGAGAGAGAGAGAGAGAGGCCGAGAGACCGAGAGAGAGAGAGAGAGACCGAGAGAGAGAGAGACCGAGAGAGAGAGAGACCGAGAGAGAGAGAGACCGAGAGAGAGAGAGAGACCGAGAGAGAGGGAGACCGAGAGAGAGGGAGACCGAGAGAGAGGGAGACCGAGAGAGAGGGAGACCGAGAGAGAGGGAGATCGAGAGAGAGGGAGATCGAGAGAGAGGGAGAACGAGAGAGAGGAAGAACGAGAGAGAGGGAGAACGAGAGAGAGAAAGAGAGAGAGAAAAAGAGAATGACAGGCAGAGGGAGAGAGAGAATGACAGGCAGTGGGAGAGAGAGAATGACAGGCAGAGGGAGAGAGAGAATGACAGGCAGAGGGAGAGAGAGAATGACAGGCAGAGGGAGAGAGAGAATGACAGGCAGAGGGAGAGAGTAAATAACAGGCAGAGGGAGAGAGAGAATGACAGGCAGAGGGAGAGAGAGAATGACAGGCAGAGGGAGAGAGAGAATGACAGGCAGAGGAAGAGAGAGAATGACAGGCAGAGGGAGAGAGAGAATGACAGGCAGTGGGGGAGAGAGAATGACAGGCAGAGGGGGAGAGAGAATGACAGGAAGAGGGAGAGAGAGAATGACAGGCAGAGGGAGAGAGAGAATGACAGGCAGAGGGAGAGAGAGAATGACAGGCAGAGGGAAAGAGAGAATGAGAGGCAGAGGGAGAGAGAGAATGACAGGCAGAGGGAGAGAGAGAATGACAGGCAGAGGGTGAGAGAGAATGACAGGCAGAGGGTGAGAGAGAATGACAGGCAGAGGGAGAGAGAGAATGACAGGCAGAGGAAGAGAGAGAATGACAGGCAGAGGGAGAGAGAGATTGACAGGCAGAGGGAGAGAGAGAATGACAGGCAGAGCAAGAGAGAGAATGACAGGCAGAGGGAGAGAGAGAGACACACAGGCAGAGGGAGAGAGAGACATACAGGCAGTGGGAGAGAGAGACACACACAGGCAGTGGGAGAGAGAGAGACACACATAGGCAGTGGGAGAGAGAGAGAGACACACAGGCAGTGGGAGAGAGAGACACACAGGCAGAGGGAGAGAGAGACACACAGGCAGAGGGAGAGAGAGACACACAGGCAGAGGGACAGAGAGACACACACAGGCAGAGGGACAGAGAGACACACACAGGCAGAGGGACAGAGAGACACACACAGGCAGAGGGAGAGAGAGAGAGACACACACAGGCAGAGGGAGAGAGTGACACACACAGGCAGAGGGAGAGAGTGACACACACAGGCAGAGGGATAGAGAGAGACACACAGGCAGAGGGAGAGAGAGAGACACACAGGCAGAGGGAGAGAGAGAGACACACAGGCAGAGGGAGAGAGAGAGACAGACACAGAGAGGGATGGAGAGTGAGAGACAGACACAGAGAGGGAAGGAGAGAGAGAGACACAGAGAGGGAGAGAGAGAGACACAGAGAGGGAGGGCGAGAGTCACAGAGAGGGAGGGAGAGAGTCACAGAGAGGGAGGGAGGAAAAGAGAGAGAGTCATAATGCGAGAGAGAGAAGGCAAGAGACATAGAGAAAGAGAATGCAAGAGACAGAGAGAGAGAGAATGCGAGAGAAAGAGAATGACAGACAGGGAGAGACACAGACGGAGACAATGAATGAGAGAGAGAGAGGGGGTAGGGAATGAGTGAGGTAGGGAGACAGAGGTAGGGAGACAGAGGTAGGGAGGGAGAAAGAGGGGGAGGGAAGGAATGAGCGAGAGAGAATTAATTAGCGAGACAAAGACAGAGACATAGAAAGAGAGTGAATGGCATGAGAGAGGAACAGGGAGACAATGAAAGAGAAAGCAAGAGTGTGTGAGAGAGGAAGAGAGACCTAGAGAGACAGAGGCAGACAGAGCGAGGGAGAGACAGAGGCAGACAGAGCGAGGGAGAGACAGAGGCAGACAGAGCGAGGGAGGGACAGAGACAGAGAGCGCGAGGGAGGGACGGAGAGCGCGAGGGAGGGAAGGAGAGCGCGAGGGAGGGACGGAGAGTGCAAGGGAGAGATGGAGAGCGTGAGGGAGAGACAGACAGAGCGAGGGAGAAACAGACAGAGCGAGGGAGAGACAGACAGAGCGAGGGAGAGACAGACAGAGCGAGGGAAAGATAGACAGAGCGAGGGAGAGACAGACAGAGAGAGGGAGAGACAGACAAAGAGAGGGAGAGACAGACAGAGAGAGGGAGAGACAGAGAACGAGAGAGAGAGAGGGTGGAAGGAAATGAGCAAGAGAGGGAGACAGAGGGAGGGATTCAGAACGAGAAAGAGCTAGATAGAGCGAGAGAGAGAGTGCATGAGGGAGAGAACGAGAGAGAGAGCCATAGGATGAGAGAGAAAGCGACAGAGAAGAGAGTGTGGAGAGAGAGGGGAAGAGAGAACGAGAGAGAGAGAACGAGAGAGAGACACCGAGAGAGGAAGAGAGACCGAGAGAGACAGAAAGACCGAGAGAGACCGAGAGAGAGAGAGAGAGAGACCAAGAGACCGAGAGAGAGAGAGGGACTGAGAGAGAGAGAGAGACCGAGAGAGAGAGAGAGACCGAGAGAGAGAGAGAGACCGAGAGAGAGAGAGACCGAGAGAGAGAGAGAGAGAGACCGAGAGAGAGAGAGAGACCGAGCGAGAGAGAGGGACTGAGAGAGAGAGAGAGAGAGGGACCGAGAGAGAGAGAGAGGGACCGAGAGAGAGAGAGAGCGACCGAGAGAGAGAGAGACCGAGAGAGAGGGAGACCGAGAGAGAGGGAGACCGAGAGAGAGGGAGACCGAGAGAGAGGGAGACCGAGAGAGAGGGAGACCGAGAGAGAGGGAGACCGAGAGAGAGGGAGACAGAGAGAGAGGGAGACCGAGAGCGAGGGAGAACGAGAGAGAGGGAAAACGAGAGAGAGAAAGAGAGAGAGAAAAAGAGAATGACAGACAGAGGGAGAGAGAGAATGACAGGCAGAGGGAGAGAGAGAATGACAGGCAGAGGGAGAGAGAGAATGACAGGCAGAGGGAGAGAGAGACACACACAGGCAGAGGGAGAGAGAGAGACACACAGTCAGAGGGAGAGAGAGAGACACACAGGCAGAGGGAGAGAGAGAGACACACACAGGCAGAGGGAGAGAGAGAGACAGACACAGAGAGGGATGGAGAGAGAGAGACAGACACAGAGAGGGAAGGAGAGAGAGAGACACAGAGAGTGAGGGAGAGAGACACAGAGGGAGGGAGAGAGACACAGAGAGGGAGGGAGAGAGACACAGAGAGGGAGGGAGAGAGACACAGAGAGGGAGGGAGAGAGACACAGAGAGGGAGGGAGGAAGAGAGAGAGAGTCATAATGCGAGAGAGAGAAGGCAAGAGACATAGAGAAAGAGAATGCAAGAGACAGAGAGAGAGAGAATGCGAGAGAAAGAGAATGACAGACAGGGAGAGACACAGACAGGGAGAGACAAAGAATGAGAGAGAGAGAGGGGGTAGGGAATGAGCGAGGTAGGGAGACAGAGGTAGGGAGACAGAGGTAGGGAGGGAGAAAGAGGGGGAGGGAAGGAATGAGCGAGAGAGAATTAATTAGCGAGACAAAGACAGATACATAGAAAGAGAGTGAATGGCATGAGAGAGGAACAGGGAGACAATGAAAGAGAAAGCAAGAGTGTGTGAGAGAGGAAGAGAGACCGAGAGAGAGACAGAGGCAGACAGAGCGAGGGAGAGACAGAGGCAGACAGAGCGAGGGAGAGACAGAGGCAGACAGAGCGAGGGAGGGACAGAGACAGAGAGCGCGAGGGAGGGACGGAGAGCGCGAGGGAGGGACGGAGAGGGCGAGGGAGGGACGGAGAGCGCGAGGGAGGGACGGAGAGGGCGAGGGAGGGACAGAGAGCGCGAGGGAGAGACGGAGAGCGCGAGGGAGAGACGGAGAGCGCGAGGGAGAGACAGACAGAGAGAGGGAGAAACAGACAGAGAGAGGGAGAAACAGACAGATCGAGGGAGAGACAGACAGAGCGAGGGAAAGACAGACAGAGCGAGGGAGAGACAGACAGAGAGAGGGAGAGACAGACAGAGTGAGGGAGAGACAGAGAACGAGAGAGAGAGCGGGTGGAAGGAAATGAGCAAGAGAGGGAGACAGAGGGAGGGATTCAGAACGAGAAGGAGCGAGAGAGAGCGAGAGAATGAGAGACGGCGAGAGAGAGAGAGTGCATGAGGGAGAGAACGAGAGAGAGAGCCATAGGATGAGATAGAAAGCGACAGAGAAGAGAGTGTGGGAGAGAGAGGGGAAGTGAGAACGAGAGAGAGAGAACGAGAGAGAGACACCGAGAGAGAGAGAGAGACCGAGAGAGACAGAAAGACCGAGAGAGACCGAGAGAGAGAGAGACCGAGAGAAAGAGAGAGAGAGACCAAGAGACCGAGAGAGAGAGAGGGACTGAGAGAGAGAGAGAGAGACCGAGAGAGAGAGAGAGACCGAGAGAGAGGGAGACCGAGAGAGAGGGAGAACGAGAGAGAGGGAAAACGAGAGAGAGAAAGAGAGAGAGAAAAAGAGAATGACAGACAGAGGGAGAGAGAGAATGACAGGCAGAGGGAGAGAGAGAATGACAGGCAGAGGGAGAGAGAGAATGACAGGCAGAGGGAGAGAGAGAATGACAGGCAGAGGGAGAGAGAGACACACACAGGCAGAGGGAGAGAGAGAGACACACAGGCAGAGGGAGAGAGAGAGACACACAGGCAGAGGGAGAGAGAGAGACACACACAGGCAGAGGGAGAGAGAGAGACAGACACAGAGAGGGATGGAGAGAGAGAGACAGACACAGAGAGGGAAGGAGAGAGAGAGACACAGAGAGTGAGGGAGAGAGACACAGAGGGAGGGAGAGAGACACAGAGAGGGAGGGAGAGAGACACAGAGAGGGAGGGAGAGAGACACAGAGAGGGAGGGAGGAAGAGAGAGAGAGTCATAATGCGAGAGAGAGAAGGCAAGAGACATAGAGAAAGAGAATGCAAGAGACAGAGAGAGAGAGAATGCGAGAGAAAGAGAATGACAGACAGGGAGAGACACAGACAGAGAGAGACAAAGAATGAGAGAGAGAGAGGGGGTAGGGAATGAGCGAGGTAGGGAGACAGAGGTAGGGAGACAGAGGTAGGGAGGGAGAAAGAGGGGGAGGGAAGGAATGAGCGAGAGAGAATTAATTAGCGAGACAAAGACAGAGACATAGAAAGAGAGTGAATGGCATGAGAGAGGAACAGGGAGACAATGAAAGAGAAAGCAAGAGTGTGTGAGAGAGGAAGAGAGACCGAGAGAGAGACAGAGGCAGACAGAGCGAGGGAGAGACAGAGGCAGACAGAGCGAGGGAGAGACAGAGGCAGACAGAGCGAGGGAGGGACAGAGACAGAGAGCGCGAGGGAGGGACGGAGAGCGCGAGGGAGGGACGGAGAGGGCGAGGGAGGGACGGAGAGCGCGAGGGAGGGACGGAGAGGGCGAGGGAGGGACAGAGAGCGCGAGGGAGAGACGGAGAGCGCGAGGGAGAGACGGAGAGCGCGAGGGAGAGACAGACAGAGAGAGGGAGAAACAGACAGAGAGAGGGAGAAACAGACAGATCGAGGGAGAGACAGACAGAGCGAGGGAAAGACAGACAGAGCGAGGGAGAGACAGACAGAGAGAGGGAGAGACAGACAGAGTGAGGGAGAGACAGAGAACGAGAGAGAGAGAGGGTGGAAGGAAATGAGCAAGAGAGGGAGACAGAGGGAGGGATTCAGAACGAGAAGGAGCGAGAGAGAGCGAGAGAATGAGAGACGGCGAGAGAGAGAGAGTGCATGAGGGAGAGAACGAGAGAGAGAGCCATAGGATGAGATAGAAAGCGACAGAGAAGAGAGTGTGGGAGAGAGAGGGGAAGTGAGAACGAGAGAGAGAGAACGAGAGAGAGACACCGAGAGAGAGAGAGAGACCGAGAGAGACAGAAAGACCGAGAGAGACCGAGAGAGAGAGAGACCGAGAGAAAGAGAGAGAGAGACCAAGAGACCGAGAGAGAGAGAGGGACTGAGAGAGAGAGAGAGACCGAGAGAGAGAGAGAGACCGAGAGAGACAGAAAGACTGAGAGAGACCGAGAGAGAGAGAGACCGAGAGAGAGAGAGAGAGAGACCGAGAGACCGAGAGAGAGAGAGAGAGGCCGAGAGACCGAGAGAGAGAGAGAGAGACCGAGAGAGAGAGAGACCGAGAGAGAGAGAGACCGAGAGAGAGAGAGACCGAGAGAGAGAGAGAGACCGAGAGAGAGGGAGACCGAGAGAGAGGGAGACCGAGAGAGAGGGAGACCGAGAGAGAGGGAGACCGAGAGAGAGGGAGACCGAGAGAGAGGGAGACAGAGAGAGAGGGAGACCGAGAGCGAGGGAGAACGAGAGAGAGGGAAAACGAGAGAGAGAAAGAGAGAGAGAAAAAGAGAATGACAGACAGAGGGAGAGAGAGAATGACAGGCAGAGGGAGAGAGAGAATGACAGGCAGAGGGAGAGAGAGAATGACAGGCAGAGGGAGAGAGAGACACACACAGGCAGAGGGAGAGAGAGAGACACACAGGCAGAGGGAGAGAGAGAGACACACAGGCAGAGGGAGAGAGAGAGACACACACAGGCAGAGGGAGAGAGAGAGACAGACACAGAGAGGGATGGAGAGAGAGAGACAGACACAGAGAGGGAAGGAGAGAGAGAGACACAGAGAGTGAGGGAGAGAGACACAGAGGGAGGGAGAGAGACACAGAGAGGGAGGGAGAGAGACACAGAGAGGGAGGGAGAGAGACACAGAGAGGGAGGGAGAGAGACACAGAGAGGGAGGGAGAGAGACACAGAGAGGGAGGGAGGAAGAGAGAGAGAGTCATAATGCGAGAGAGAGAAGGCAAGAGACATAGAGAAAGAGAATGCAAGAGACAGAGAGAGAGAGAATGCGAGAGAAAGAGAATGACAGACAGGGAGAGACACAGACAGGGAGAGACAAAGAATGAGAGAGAGAGAGGGGGTAGGGAATGAGCGAGGTAGGGAGACAGAGGTAGGGAGACAGAGGTAGGGAGGGAGAAAGAGGGGGAGGGAAGGAATGAGCGAGAGAGAATTAATTAGCGAGACAAAGACAGATACATAGAAAGAGAGTGAATGGCATGAGAGAGGAACAGGGAGACAATGAAAGAGAAAGCAAGAGTGTGTGAGAGAGGAAGAGAGACCGAGAGAGAGACAGAGGCAGACAGAGCGAGGGAGAGACAGAGGCAGACAGAGCGAGGGAGAGACAGAGGCAGACAGAGCGAGGGAGGGACAGAGACAGAGAGCGCGAGGGAGGGACGGAGAGCGCGAGGGAGGGACGGAGAGGGCGAGGGAGGGACGGAGAGCGCGAGGGAGGGACGGAGAGGGCGAGGGAGGGACAGAGAGCGCGAGGGAGAGACGGAGAGCGCGAGGGAGAGACGGAGAGCGCGAGGGAGAGACAGACAGAGAGAGGGAGAAACAGACAGAGAGAGGGAGAAACAGACAGATCGAGGGAGAGACAGACAGAGCGAGGGAAAGACAGACAGAGCGAGGGAGAGACAGACAGAGAGAGGGAGAGACAGACAGAGTGAGGGAGAGACAGAGAACGAGAGAGAGAGCGGGTGGAAGGAAATGAGCAAGAGAGGGAGACAGAGGGAGGGATTCAGAACGAGAAGGAGCGAGAGAGAGCGAGAGAATGAGAGACGGCGAGAGAGAGAGAGTGCATGAGGGAGAGAACGAGAGAGAGAGCCATAGGATGAGATAGAAAGCGACAGAGAAGAGAGTGTGGGAGAGAGAGGGGAAGTGAGAACGAGAGAGAGAGAACGAGAGAGAGACACCGAGAGAGAGAGAGAGACCGAGAGAGACAGAAAGACCGAGAGAGACCGAGAGAGAGAGAGACCGAGAGAAAGAGAGAGAGAGACCAAGAGACCGAGAGAGAGAGAGGGACTGAGAGAGAGAGAGAGAGACCGAGAGAGAGAGAGAGACCGAGAGAGAGGGAGACCGAGAGAGAGGGAGAACGAGAGAGAGGGAAAACGAGAGAGAGAAAGAGAGAGAGAAAAAGAGAATGACAGACAGAGGGAGAGAGAGAATGACAGGCAGAGGGAGAGAGAGAATGACAGGCAGAGGGAGAGAGAGAATGACAGGCAGAGGGAGAGAGAGAATGACAGGCAGAGGGAGAGAGAGACACACACAGGCAGAGGGAGAGAGAGAGACACACAGGCAGAGGGAGAGAGAGAGACACACAGGCAGAGGGAGAGAGAGAGACACACACAGGCAGAGGGAGAGAGAGAGACAGACACAGAGAGGGATGGAGAGAGAGAGACAGACACAGAGAGGGAAGGAGAGAGAGAGACACAGAGAGTGAGGGAGAGAGACACAGAGGGAGGGAGAGAGACACAGAGAGGGAGGGAGAGAGACACAGAGAGGGAGGGAGAGAGACACAGAGAGGGAGGGAGGAAGAGAGAGAGAGTCATAATGCGAGAGAGAGAAGGCAAGAGACATAGAGAAAGAGAATGCAAGAGACAGAGAGAGAGAGAATGCGAGAGAAAGAGAATGACAGACAGGGAGAGACACAGACAGAGAGAGACAAAGAATGAGAGAGAGAGAGGGGGTAGGGAATGAGCGAGGTAGGGAGACAGAGGTAGGGAGACAGAGGTAGGGAGGGAGAAAGAGGGGGAGGGAAGGAATGAGCGAGAGAGAATTAATTAGCGAGACAAAGACAGAGACATAGAAAGAGAGTGAATGGCATGAGAGAGGAACAGGGAGACAATGAAAGAGAAAGCAAGAGTGTGTGAGAGAGGAAGAGAGACCGAGAGAGAGACAGAGGCAGACAGAGCGAGGGAGAGACAGAGGCAGACAGAGCGAGGGAGAGACAGAGGCAGACAGAGCGAGGGAGGGACAGAGACAGAGAGCGCGAGGGAGGGACGGAGAGCGCGAGGGAGGGACGGAGAGGGCGAGGGAGGGACGGAGAGCGCGAGGGAGGGACGGAGAGGGCGAGGGAGGGACAGAGAGCGCGAGGGAGAGACGGAGAGCGCGAGGGAGAGACGGAGAGCGCGAGGGAGAGACAGACAGAGAGAGGGAGAAACAGACAGAGAGAGGGAGAAACAGACAGATCGAGGGAGAGACAGACAGAGCGAGGGAAAGACAGACAGAGCGAGGGAGAGACAGACAGAGAGAGGGAGAGACAGACAGAGTGAGGGAGAGACAGAGAACGAGAGAGAGAGAGGGTGGAAGGAAATGAGCAAGAGAGGGAGACAGAGGGAGGGATTCAGAACGAGAAGGAGCGAGAGAGAGCGAGAGAATGAGAGACGGCGAGAGAGAGAGAGTGCATGAGGGAGAGAACGAGAGAGAGAGCCATAGGATGAGATAGAAAGCGACAGAGAAGAGAGTGTGGGAGAGAGAGGGGAAGTGAGAACGAGAGAGAGAGAACGAGAGAGAGACACCGAGAGAGAGAGAGAGACCGAGAGAGACAGAAAGACCGAGAGAGACCGAGAGAGAGAGAGAGACCGAGAGAGACAGAAAGACTGAGAGAGACCGAGAGAGAGAGAGACCGAGAGAGAGAGAGAGAGAGACCGAGAGACCGAGAGAGAGAGAGAGAGGCCGAGAGACCGAGAGAGAGAGAGAGAGACCGAGAGAGAGAGAGACCGAGAGAGAGAGAGACCGAGAGAGAGAGAGACCGAGAGAGAGAGAGAGACCGAGAGAGAGGGAGACCGAGAGAGAGGGAGACCGAGAGAGAGGGAGACCGAGAGAGAGGGAGACCGAGAGAGAGGGAGACCGAGAGAGAGGGAGATCGAGAGAGAGGGAGATCGAGAGAGAGGGAGAACGAGAGAGAGGAAGAACGAGAGAGAGGGAGAACGAGAGAGAGAAAGAGAGAGAGAAAAAGAGAATGACAGGCAGAGGAGAGAGAGAATGACAGGCAGAGGGAGAGAGAGAATGACAGGCAGAGGAGGAGAGAGAGAATGACAGGCAGAGGGAGAGAGAGAATGACAGGCAGTTGGAGAGAGAGAATGACAGGCAGAGGGAGAGAGAGAATGACAGGCAGAGGGAGAGAGAGAATGACAGGCAGAGGGAGAGAGAGAATGACAGGCAGAGGGAGAGAGTAAATAACAGGCAGAGGGAGAGAGAGAATGACAGGCAGAGGGAGAGAGAGAATGACAGGCAGAGGGAGAGAGAGAATGACAGGCAGAGGAAGAGAGAGAATGACAGGCAGAGGGAGAGAGAGAATGACAGGCAGAGGGGGAGAGAGAATGACAGGCAGAGGGGGAGAGAGAATGACAGGAAGAGGGAGAGAGAGAATGACAGGCAGAGGGAGAGAGAGAATGAGAGGCAGAGGGAGAGAGAGAATGACAGGCAGAGGGAAAGAGAGAATGAGAGGCAGAGGGAGAGAGAGAATGACAGGCAGAGGGAGAGAGAGAATGACAGGCAGAGGGTGAGAGAGAATGACAGGCAGAGGGTGAGAGAGAATGACAGGCAGAGGGAGAGAGAGAATGACAGGCAGAGGAAGAGAGAGAATGACAGGCAGAGGGAGAGAGAGAATGACAGGCAGAGGGGGAGAGAGAATGACAGGCAGAGGGAGAGAGAGAGAATGACAGGCAGAGGGAGAGAGAGAATGACAGGCAGAGGGGGAGAGAGAATGACAGGCAGAGGTGGAGAGAGACTGACAGGCAGTGGGGGAGAGAGAATGACAGGCAGAGGAGGAGAGAGAATGACAGGCAGAGGGAGAAAGAGAATGACAGGCAGAGGGGGAGAGAGAATGACAGGCAGAGGGGGAGAGAGAATGACAGGCAGAGGGAGAGAGAGAGAATGACATGCAGAGGGAGAGAGAGAATGACAGGCAGAGGGGGAGAGAGAATGACAGGCAGAGGGGGTGAGAGACTGACAGGCAGTGGGGGAGAGAGAATGACAGGCAGAGGAGGAGAGAGAATGACAGGCAGAGGGAGAGAGAGAATGACAGGCAGAGGGGGAGAGAGAATGACAGGCAGAGGGGGAGAGAGAATGACGGGCAGAGGGGGAGAGAGAATGACAGGCAGAGGGGGAGAGAGAATGACAGGCAGAGGGGGAGAGAGAATGACAGGCAGAGGGGGAGAGAGAATGACAGGCAGAGGGGGAGAGAGAATGACAGGCAGAGGGAGAGAGAGAATGACAGGCAGAGGGAGAGAGAGAATGACAGGCAGAGGGAAAGAGAGAATGAGAGGCAGAGGGAGAGAGAGAATGACAGGCAGAGGGAGAGAGAGAGACACACAGGCAGAGGGAGAGAGAGAGACACACAGGCAGAGGGAGAGAGAGAGACAGACACAGAGAGGGATGGAGAGTGAGAGACAGACACAGAGAGGGAAGGAGAGAGAGAGACACAGAGAGGGAGGGAGAGAGACACAGAGAGGGAGGGAGAGAGTCACAGAGAGGGAGGGAGAGAGTCACAGAGAGGGAGGGAGGAAAAGAGAGAGAGTCATAATGCGAGAGAGAGAAGGCAAGAGACATAGAGAAAGAGAATGCAAGAGACAGAGAGAGAGAGAATGCGAGAGAAAGAGAATGACAGACAGGGAGAGACACAGACGGAGACAATGAATGAGAGAGAGAGAGGGGGTAGGGAATGAGTGATGTAGGGAGACAGAGGTAGGGAGACAGAGGTAGGGAGGGAGAAAGAGGGGGAGGGAAGGAATGAGCGAGAGAGAATTAATTAGCGAGACAAAGACAGAGACATAGAAAGAGAGTGAATGGCATGAGAGAGGAACAGGGAGACAATGAAAGAGAAAGCAAGAGTGTGTGAGAGAGGAAGAGAGACCTAGAGAGACAGAGGCAGACAGAGCGAGGGAGAGACAGAGGCAGACAGAGCGAGGGAGAGACAGAGGCAGACAGAGCGAGGGAGGGACAGAGACAGAGAGCGCGAGGGAGGGACGGAGATCGCGAGGGAGGGAAGGAGAGCGCGAGGGAGGGACGGAGAGTGCAAGGGAGAGACGGAGAGCGCGAGGGAGAGATGGAGAGCGCGAGGGAGAGACAGACAGAGCGAGGGAGAAACAGACAGAGCGAGGGAGAGACAGACAGAGCGAGGGAGAGACAGACAGAGCGAGGGAGAGACAGACAGAGAGAGGGAGAGACAGACAAAGAGAGGGAGAGACATACAGAGAGAGGGAGAGACAGAGAACGAGAGAGAGAGAGGGTGGAAGGAAATGAGCAAGAGAGGGAGACAGAGGGAGGGATTCAGAACGAGAAAGAGCGAGAGAGAGCGAGAGAGAGAGTGCATGAGGGAGAGAACGAGAGAGAGAGCCATAGGATGAGAGAGAAAGCGACAGAGAAGAGAGTGTGGAGAGAGAGGGGAAGAGAGAACGAGAGAGAGAGAACGAGAGAGAGACACCGAGAGAGGAAGAGAGACCGAGAGAGACAGAAAGACCGAGAGAGACCGAGAGAGAGAGAGAGAGAGAGAGACCAAGAGACCGAGAGACCGAGAGAGAGAGAGAGAGGGACTGAGAGAGAGAGAGAGACCGAGAGAGAGAGAGAGACCGAGAGAGAGAGAGAGACCGAGAGAGAGAGAGACCGAGAGAGAGAGAGAGAGACCGAGAGAGAGAGAGAGACCGAGCGAGAGAGAGGGACTGAGAGAGAGAGAGAGAGAGGGACCGAGAGAGAGAGAGAGGGACCGAGAGAGAGAGAGAGCGACCGAGAGAGAGAGAGACCGAGAGAGAGAGAGACCGAGAGAGAGAGAGAGACCGAGAGAGAGGGAGACCGAGAGAGAGGGAGACCGAGAGAGAGGGAGACCGAGAGAGAGGGAGACCGAGAGAGAGGGAGACCGAGAGAGAGGGAGACCGAGAGAGAGGGAGACCGAGAGAGAGGGAGATCGAGAGAGAGGGAGATCGAGAGAGAGGGAGAACGAGAGAGAGGAAGAACGAGAGAGAGGGAGAACGAGAGAGAGAAAGAGAGAGAGAAAAAGAGAATGACAGGCAGAGGGAGAGAGAGAATGACAGGCAGAGGGAGAGAGAGAATGACAGGCAGAGAGAGAGAGAGAATGACAGGCAGAGGGAGAGAGAGAATGACAGGCAGAGGGAGAGAGAGAATCACAGGCAGAGGGAGAGAGAGAATCACAGGCAGAGGGAGAGAGAGAATCACAGGCAGAGGGAGAGAGAGAATCACAGGCAGAGGGAGAGAGAGAATCACAGGCAGAGGGAGAGAGAGAATCACAGGCAGAGGGAGAGAGAGAATCACAGGCAGAGGGAGAGAGAGAATCACAGGCAGAGGGAGAGAGAGAATCACAGGCAGCGGGAGAGAGTGAATCACAGGCAGAGGGAGAGAGAGACACACACAGGCAGAGGGAGAGAGAGACACACACAGGCAGATGGAGAGAGAGAGACACACAGGCAGATGGAGAGAGAGACACAGAGGCAGAGGGAGAGAGAGACACACACAGGCAGAGGGAGAGAGAGAAACACACACAGGCAGAGGGAGAGAGAGACACACACAGGCAGAGGGAGAGAGAGACACACACAGGCAGAGGGAGAGAGAGACACACACAGGCAGAGGGAGAGAGAGACACACACAGGCAGAGGGAGAGAGAGACAAACAGGCAGAGGGAGAGAGAGAGACAGACACAGAGAGGGATGGAGAGAGAGAGACAGAAACAGAGAGGGAAGGAGAGAGAGAGACACAGAGAGGGAGGGAGAGAGACACAGAGAGGGAGGGAGAGAGACACAGAGAGGGAGGGAGAGAGACACAGAGAGGGAGGGAGAGAGTCACAGAGAGGGAGGGAGGAAGAGAGAGAGAGTCATAATACGCGAGAGAGAAGGCAAGAGACATAGAGAAAGAGAATGCAAGAGACAGAGAGAGAGAATGCGAGAGAAAGAGAATGACAGACAGGGAGAGACACAGACAGAGAGAGACAATGAATGAGAGAGAGAGAGAGGGGGTAGGGAATGAGCGAGGTAGGGAGACAGAGGTAGGGAGACAGAGGTAGGAAGACAGAGGTAGGGAGACAGAGGTAGGGAGACAGAGGTAGGGAGGGAGAAAGAGGGGGAGGGAAGGAATGGGCGAG
Source organism: Carcharodon carcharias (assembly GCF_017639515.1). Lineage (NCBI taxonomy): Eukaryota > Metazoa > Chordata > Chondrichthyes > Lamniformes > Lamnidae > Carcharodon > Carcharodon carcharias. The sequence goes on along the minus strand of NC_054489.1, from coordinate 43,269,843 downwards.
AGAGAATTAATTAGCGAGACAAAGACAGAGACATAGAAAGAGAGTGAATGGCATGAGAGAGGAACAGGGAGACAATGAAAGAGAAAGCAAGAGTGTGTGAGAGAGGAAGAGAGACAGAGAGAGAGACAGAGGCAGACAGAGCGAGGGAGAGACAGAGGCAGACAGAGCGAGGGAGGGACAGAGACAGAGAGCGCGAGGGAGGGACGGAGAGCGCGAGGGAGGGACGGAGAGCGCGAGGGAGGGACGGAGAGCGCTGAGGGAGGGATGGAGAGCGCGAGGGAGGGACGGAGAGCGGGAGGGAGGGACGGAGAGCGCGAGGGAGGGACGGAGAGCACGAGGGAGGGACGGAGAGCATGAGGGAGGGACGGAGAGCGCGAGGGAGAGACAGACAGAGCGAGGGAGAGACAGACAGAGCGAGGGAGAGACAGACAGAGCGAGGGAGAGACAGACAGAGCGAGGGAGAGACAGACAGAGCGAGGGAGAGACAGACAGAGCGAGGGAGAGACAGACAGAGCGAGGGAGAGACAGACAGAAAGAGGGAGAGACAGACAGAAAGAGGGAGAGACAGAGAACGAGAGAGAGAGACTGAGAGAGAGAGAGACCGAGAGAGAGAGAGACCGAGAGAGACCGAGAGAGACCGAGAGAGACCGAGAGAGACCGAGAGAGACCGAGAGAGACCGAGAGACAGAGAGAGACCGAGAGACCGAGAGAGACCGAGACCGAGAGAGAGACCGAGAGAGAGAGAGACCGAGAGAGAGAGAGACCGAGAGAGAGAGAGACCGAGAGAGAGAGAGACCGAGAGAGAGAGAGACCGAGAGAGAGAGAGAGACCGAGAGAGAGAGAGAGACCGAGAGAGAGAGAGACCGAGAGAGAGGGAGACCGAGAGAGTGGGAGACCGAGAGAGAGGGAGACCGAGAGAGAGGGAGACCGAGAGCGAGGGAGACCGAGAGAGAGGGAGAACGAGAGAGAGGGAGAACGAGAGAGAGAAAGAGAGAGAGAAAAAGAGAATGACAGGCAGAGGGAGAGAGAGAATGACAGGCAGAGGGAGAGAGAGAATGACAGGCAGAGGGAGAGAGAGAATGACAGGCAGAGGGAGAGAGAGAATGACAGGCAGAGGGAGAGAGAGAATGACAGGCAGAGGGAGAGAGAGAATGACAGGCAGAGGGAGAGAGAGAATGACAGGCAGAGGGAGAGAGAGAATGACAGGCAGAGGGAGAGAGAGAATGACAGGCAGAGGGAGAGAGAGAATGACAGGCAGAGGGAGAGAGAGAATGACAGGCAGAGGGAGAGAGAGAATGACAGGCAGAGGGAGAGAGAGAATGACAGGCAGAGGGAGAGAGAGAATGACAGGCAAGAGAATGACAGGCAGAGGGAGAGAGAGAATGACAGGCAAGAGAATGACAGGCAGAGGGAGAGAGAGAATGACAGGCAGAGGGGGAGAGAGAATGACAGGCAGAGGGGGAGAGAGATTGACAGGCAGAGGGAGAGAGAGAGAATGACAGGCAGAGGGAGAGAGAGAATGACAGGCAGAGGGGGAGAGAGAATGACAGGCAGAGGGGGAGAGAGACTGACAGGTAGTGGGGGAGAGAGAATGACAGGCAGAGGAGGAGAGAGAATGACAGGCAGAGGGAGAGAGAGAATGACAGGCAGAGGGAGAGAGAGAATGACAGGCAGAGGAAGAGAGAGAATGACAGGCAGAGGGAGAGAGAGAGACACACAGGCAGAGGGAGAGAGAGACATACAGGCAGTGGGAGAGAGAGACACACACAGGCAGTGGGAGAGAGAGAGACACACATAGGCAGTGGGAGAGAGAGAGAGACACACAGGCAGTGGGAGAGAGAGACACACAGGCAGAGGGAGAGAGAGACACACAGGCAGAGGGAGAGAGAGACACACAGGCAGAGGGACAGAGAGACACACACAGGCAGAGGGACAGAGAGACACACACAGGCAGAGGGACAGAGAGACACACACAGGCAGAGGGAGAGAGAGAGAGACACACACAGGCAGAGGGAGAGAGTGACACACACAGGCAGAGGGAGAGAGTGACACACACAGGCAGAGGGAGAGAGTGACACACACAGGCAGAGGGATAGAGAGAGACACACAGGCAGAGGGAGAGAGAGAGACACACAGGCAGAGGGAGAGAGAGAGACACACAGGCAGAGGGAGAGAGAGAGACACACAGGCAGAGGGAGAGAGAGAGACAGACACAGAGAGGGATGGAGAGTGAGAGACAGACACAGAGAGGGAAGGAGAGAGAGAGACACAGAGAGGGAAGGAGAGAGAGAGACAAAGAGAGGGAGGGCGATAGTCACAGAGAGGGAGGTAGAGAGTCACAGAGAGGGAGGGAGGAAAAGAGAGAGAGTCATAATGCGAGAGAGAGAAGGCAAGAGACATAGAGAAAGAGAATGCAAGAGACAGAGAGAGAGAGAATGCGAGAGAAAGAGAATGACAGACAGGGAGAGACACAGACGGAGACAATGAATGAGAGAGAGAGAGGGGGTAGGGAATGAGTGAGGTAGGGAGACAGAGGTAGGGAGACAGAGGTAGGGAGGGAGAAAGAGGGGGAGGGAAGGAATGAGCGAGAGAGAATTAATTAGCGAGACAAAGACAGAGACATAGAAAGAGAGTGAATGGCATGAGAGAGGAACAGGGAGACAATGAAAGAGAAAGCAAGAGTGTGTGAGAGAGGAAGAGAGACCTAGAGAGACAGAGGCAGACAGAGCGAGGGAGAGACAGAGGCAGACAGAGCGAGGGAGAGACAGAGGCAGACAGAGCGAGGGAGGGACAGAGACAGAGAGCGCGAGGGAGGGACGGAGAGCGCGAGGGAGGGAAGGAGAGCGCGAGGGAGGGACGGAGAGTGCAAGGGAGAGATGGAGAGCGCGAGGGAGAGACAGACAGAGCGAGGGAGAAACAGACAGAACGAGGGAGAGACAGACAGAGCGAGGGAGAGACAGACAGAGCGAGGGAGAGACAGACAGAGCGAGGGAAAGATAGACAGAGCGAGGGAGAGACAGACAGAGAGAGGGAGAGACAGACAAAGAGAGGGAGAGACAGACAGAGAGAGGGAGAGACAGAGAACGAGAGAGAGAGAGGGTGGAAGGAAATGAGCAAGAGAGGGAGACAGAGGGAGGGATTCAGAACGAGAAAGAGCTAGAGAGAGCGAGAGAGAGAGTGCATGAGGGAGAGAACGAGAGAGAGAGCCATAGGATGAGAGAGAAAGCGACAGAGAAGAGAGTGTGGAGAGAGAGGGGAAGAGAGAACGAGAGAGAGAGAACGAGAGAGAGACACCGAGAGAGGAAGAGAGACCGAGAGAGACAGAAAGACCGAGAGAGACCGAGAGAGAGAGAGAGAGAGACCAAGAGACCGAGAGAGAGAGAGGGACTGAGAGAGAGAGAGAGACCGAGAGAGAGAGAGAGACCGAGAGAGAGAGAGAGACCGAGAGAGAGAGAGACCGAGAGAGAGAGAGAGAGACCGAGAGAGAGAGAGAGACCGAGCGAGAGAGAGGGACTGAGAGAGAGAGAGAGAGAGGGACCGAGAGAGAGAGAGAGGGACCGAGAGAGAGAGAGAGCGACCGAGAGAGCGAGAGAGCGACCGAGAGAGAGAGAGACCGAGAGAGAGGGAGACCGAGAGAGAGGGAGACCGAGAGAGAGGGAGACCGAGAGAGAGGGAGACCGAGAGAGAGGGAGACCGAGAGAGAGGGAGACCGAGAGAGAGGGAGAACGAGAGAGAGAGAAAACGAGAGAGAGAAAGAGAGAGAGAAAAAGAGAATGACAGGCAGAGGGAGAGAGAGAATGACAGGCAGAGGGAGAGAGAGAATGACAGGCAGAGGGAGAGAGAGAATGACAGGCAGAGGGAGAGAGAGAATGACAGGCAGAGGGAGAGAGAGACACACACAGGCAGAGGGAGAGAGAGAGACACACAGGCAGAGGGAGAGAGAGAGACACACAGGCAGAGGGAGAGAGAGAGACACACACAGGCAGAGGGAGAGAGAGAGACAGACACAGAGAGGGATGGAGAGAGAGAGACAGACACAGAGAGGGAAGGAGAGAGAGAGACACAGAGAGTGAGGGAGAGAGACACAGAGGGAGGGAGAGAGACACAGAGAGGGAGGGAGAGAGACACAGAGAGGGAGGGAGAGAGACACAGAGAGGGAGGGAGAGAGACACAGAGAGGGAGGGAGGAAGAGAGAGAGAGTCATAATGCGAGAGAGAGAAGGCAAGAGACATAGAGAAAGAGAATGCAAGAGACAGAGAGAGAGAGAATGCGAGAGAAAGAGAATGACAGACAGGGAGAGACACAGACAGAGAGAGACAAAGAATGAGAGAGAGAGAGGGGGTAGGGAATGAGCGAGGTAGGGAGACAGAGGTAGGGAGACAGAGGTAGGGAGGGAGAAAGAGGGGGAGGGAAGGAATGAGCGAGAGAGAATTAATTAGCGAGACAAAGACAGAGACATAGAAAGAGAATGAATGGCATGAGAGAGGAACAGGGAGACAATGAAAGAGAAAGCAAGAGTGTGTGAGAGAGGAAGAGAGACCGAGAGAGAGACAGAGGCAGACAGAGCGAGGGAGAGACAGAGGCAGACAGAGCGAGGGAGAGACAGAGGCAGACAGAGCGAGGGAGGGACAGAGACAGAGAGCGCGAGGGAGGGACGGAGAGCGCGAGGGAGGGACGGAGAGGGCGAGGGAGGGACGGAGAGCGAGAGGGAGGGACGGAGAGGGCGAGGGAGGGACAGAGAGCGCGAGGGAGAGACGGAGAGCGCGAGGGAGAGACGGAGAGCGCGAGGGAGAGACAGACAGAGAGAGGGAGAAACAGACAGAGAGAGGGAGAAACAGACAGATCGAGGGAGAGACAGACAGAGCGAGGGAAAGACAGACAGAGCGAGGGAGAGACAGACAGAGAGAGGGAGAGACAGACAGAGTGAGGGAGAGACAGAGAACGAGAGAGAGAGAGGGTGGAAGGAAATGAGCAAGAGAGGGAGACAGAGGGAGGGATTCAGAACGAGAAGGAGCGAGAGAGAGCGAGAGAATGAGAGACGGCGAGAGAGAGAGAGTGCATGAGGGAGAGAACGAGAGAGAGAGCCATAGGATGAGATAGAAAGCGACAGAGAAGAGAGTGTGGGAGAGAGAGGGGAAGTGAGAACGAGAGAGAGAGAACGAGAGAGAGACACCGAGAGAGAGAGAGAGACCGAGAGAGACAGAAAGACCGAGAGAGACCGAGAGAGAGAGAGACCGAGAGAAAGAGAGAGAGAGACCAAGAGACCGAGAGAGAGAGAGGGACTGAGAGAGAGAGAGAGACCGAGAGAGAGAGAGAGAGAGACCGAGAGACCGAGAGAGAGAGAGAGAGGCCGAGAGACCGAGAGAGAGAGAGAGAGAGACCGAGAGAGAGAGAGACCGAGAGAGAGAGAGACCGAGTGAGAGAGAGACCGAGAGAGAGAGAGACCGAGAGAGAGAGAGAGACCGAGAGAGAGGGAGACCGAGAGAGAGGGAGACCGAGAGAGAGGGAGACCGAGAGAGAGGGAGACCGAGAGAGAGGGAGATCGAGAGAGAGGGAGATCGAGAGAGAGGGAGATCGAGAGAGAGGGAGAACGAGAGAGAGGAAGAACGAGAGAGAGGGAGAACGAGAGAGAGAAAGAGAGAGAGAAAAAGAGAATGACAGGCAGAGGGAGAGAGAGAATGACAGGCAGAGGGAGAGAGAGAATGACAGGCAGAGGGGGAGAGAGAGAATGACAGGCAGAGGGAGAGAGAGAATGACAGGCAGTGGGAGAGAGAGAATGACAGGCAGAGGGAGAGAGAGAATGACAGGCAGAGGGAGAGAGAGAATGACAGGCAGAGGGAGAGAGAGAATGACAGGCAGAGGGAGAGAGTAAATAACAGGCAGAGGGAGAGAGAGAATGACAGGCAGAGGGAGAGAGAGAATGACAGGCTGAGGGAGAGAGAGAATGACAGGCAGAGGAAGAGAGAGAATGACAGGCAGAGGGAGAGAGAGAATGACAGGCAGAGGGGGAGAGAGAATGACAGGCAGAGGGGGAGAGAGAATGACAGGAAGAGGGAGAGAGAGAATGACAGGCAGAGGGAGAGAGAGAATGACAGGCAGAGGGAGAGAGAGAATGACAGGCAGAGGGAGAGAGAGAATGAGAGGCAGAGGGAGAGAGAGAATGACAGGCAGAGGGAGAGAGAGAATGACAGGCAGAGGGTGAGAGAGAATGACAGGCAGAGGGTGAGAGAGAATGACAGGCAGAGGGAGAGAGAGAATGACAGGCAGAGGAAGAGAGAGAATGACAGGCAGAGGGAGAGAGAGAATGACAGGCAGAGGGGGAGAGAGAATGACAGGCAGAGGGGGAGAGAGAATGACAGGCAGAGGGAGAGAGAGAGAATGACAGGCAGAGGGAGAGAGAGAATGACAGGCAGAGGGGGAGAGAGAATGACAGGCAGAGGGGGAGAGAGACTGACAGGCAGAGGGGGAGAGAGACTGACAGGCAGTGGGGGAGAGAGAATGACAGGCAGAGGAGGAGAGAGAATGTCAGGCAGAGGGAGAAAGAGAATGACAGGCAGAGGGGGAGAGAGAATGACAGGCAGAGGGGGAGAGAGAATGACAGGCAGAGGGAGAGAGAGAGAATGACAGGCAGAGGGAGAGAGAGAATGACAGGCAGAGGGGGAGAGAGAATGACAGGCAGAGGGGGAGAGAGACTGACAGGCAGTGGGGGAGAGAGAATGACAGGCAGAGGAGGAGAGAGAATGACAGGCAGAGGGAGAGAGAGAATGACAGGCAGAGGGGGAGAGAGAATGACAGGCAGAGGGGGAGAGAGAATGACAGGCAGAGGGGGAGAGAGAATGACAGGCAGAGGGGGAGAGAGAATGACAGGCAGAGGGGGAGAGAGAATGACAGGCAGAGGGGGAGAGAGAATGAGAGGCAGAGGGGGAGAGAGAATGACAGGCAGAGGGGGAGAGAGAATGACAGGCAGAGGGGGAGAGAGAATGACAGGCAGAGGGAGAGAGAGAATGACAGGCAGAGGGAGAGAGAGAATGACAGGCAGAGGGAAAGAGAGAATGAGAGGCAGAGGGAGAGAGAGAATGACAGGCAGAGGGAGAGAGAGAGAGACACACAGGCAGAGGGAGAGAGAGAGACACACAGGCAGAGGGAGAGAGAGAGACAGACACAGAGAGGGATGGAGAGTGAGAGACAGACACAGAGAAGGAAGGAGAGAGAGAGACACAGAGAGGGAGGGAGAGAGACACAGAGAGGGAGGGAGAGAGTCACAGAGAGGGAGGGAGAGAGTCACAGAGAGGGAGGGAGGAAAAGAGAGAGAGTCATAATGCGAGAGAGAGAAGGCAAGAGACATAGAGAAAGAGAATGCAAGAGACAGAGAGAGAGAGAATGCGAGAGAAAGAGAATGACAGACAGGGAGAGACACAGACGGAGACAATGAATGAGAGAGAGAGAGGGGGTAGGGAATGAGTGATGTAGGGAGACAGAGGTAGGGAGACAGAGGTAGGGAGGGAGAAAGAGGGGGAGGGAAGGAATGAGCGAGAGAGAATTAATTAGCGAGACAAAGACAGAGACATAGAAAGAGAGTGAATGGCATGAGAGAGGAACAGGGAGACAATGAAAGAGAAAGCAAGAGTGTGTGAGAGAGGAAGAGAGACCTAGAGAGACAGAGGCAGACAGAGCGAGGGAGAGACAGAGGCAGACAGAGCGAGGGAGGGACAGAGACAGAGAGCGCGAGGGAGGGACGGAGATCGCGAGGGAGGGAAGGAGAGCGCGAGGGAGGGACGGAGAGTGCAAGGGAGAGATGGAGAGCGCGAGGGAGAGACAGACAGAGCGAGGTAGAAACAGACAGAGCGAGGGAGAGACAGACAGAGCGAGGGAGAGACAGACAGAGCGAGGGAGAGACAGACAGAGCGAGGGAGAGACAGACAGAGCGAGGGAGAGACAGACAGAGAGAGGGAGAGACAGACAAAGAGAGGGAGAGACATACAGAGAGAGGGAGAGACAGAGAACGAGAGAGAGAGAGGGTGGAAGGAAATGAGCAAGAGAGGGAGACAGAGGGAGGGATTCAGAACGAGAAAGAGCGAGAGAGAGCGAGAGAGAGAGTGCATGAGGGAGAGAACGAGAGAGAGAGCCATAGGATGAGAGAGAAAGCGACAGAGAAGAGAGTGTGGAGAGAGAGGGGAAGAGAGAACGAGAGAGAGAGAACGAGAGAGAGACACCGAGAGAGGAAGAGAGACCGAGAGAGACAGAAAGACCGAGAGAGACCGAGAGAGAGAGAGAGAGAGACCAAGAGACCGAGAGAGAGAGAGAGGGACTGAGAGAGAGAGAGAGACCGAGCGAGAGAGAGAGAGACCGAGCGAGAGAGAGACCGAGAGAGAGAGAGAGAGACCGAGTGAGAGGGAGACCGAGAGAGAGGGAGACCGAGAGAGAGGGAGACCGAGAGAGAGGGAGACCGAGAGAGAGGGAGACCGAGAGAGAGGGAGACCGAGAGAGAGGGAGATCGGGAGAGAGGGAGATTGAGAGAGAGGGAGATTGAGAGAGAGGGAGAACGAGAGAGAGGGAGAACGAGAGAGAGGGAGAACGAGAGAGAGAAAGAGAGAGAGAAAAAGAGAATGACAGGCAGAGTGAGAGAGAGAATGACAGGCAGAGGGAGAGAGAGAATGACAGGCAGAGGGGGAGAGAGAGAATGACAGGCAGAGGGAGAGAGAGAATGACAGGCAGAGGGAGAGAGAGAATGACAGGCAGAGGGAGAGAGAGAATGACAGGCAGAGGGAGAGAGAGAATGACAGGCAGAGGGAGAGAGTAAATAACAGGCAGAGGGAGAGAGAGAATGACAGGCAGAGGGAGAGAGAGAATGACAGGCAGAGGGAGAGAGAGAATGACAGGCAGAGGGAGAGAGAGACACACACAGGCAGAGGGAGAGAGAGAGACAGACAGGCAGAGGGAGAGAGAGAGACACACAGGCAGTGGGAGAGAGAGAGACACACAGGCAGAGGGAGAGAGAGACACACAGGCAGAGGGAGAGAGAGAGACACACAGGCAGAGGGAGAGAGAGAGACACACAGGCAGAGGGAGAGAGAGAGACACACAGGAAGAGGGAGAGAGAGAGACACACATGCAGAGGGAGAGAGAGAGACAGACACAGAGAGGGATGGAGAGAGAGAGACAGACACAGAAAGGGAAGGAGAGAGACAGACACAGAGAGGGAGGGAGAGAGACACAGAGAGGGAGGGAGAGAGACACAGAGAGGGAGGGAGAGAGACACAGAGAGGGAGGGAGAGAGACACAGAGAGGGAGGGAGGAAGAGAGAGAGAGTCATAATGCGAGAGAGAGAAGGCAAGAGACATAGAGAAAGAGAATGCAAGAGACAGAGAGAGAGAGAATGCGAGAGAAAGAGAATGACAGACAGGGAGAGACACAGACAGAGAGAGACAATGAATGAGAGAGAGAGAGGGGGTAGGGAATGAGCGAGGTAGGGAGACAGAGGTAGGGAGACAGAGGTAGGGAGGGAGAAAGGGGGGGGAAGGAATGAGCGAGAGAGAATTAATTAGCGAGACAAAGACAGAGACATAGAAAGAGAGTGAATGGCATGAGAGACGAACAGGGAGACAATGAAAGAGAAAGCAAGAGTGTGTGAGAGAGGAAGAGAGACCGAGAGAGAGACAGAGGCAGACAGAGCGAGGGAGAGACAGAGGCAGACAGAGCGAGGGAGAGACAGACAGAGCGAGGGAGAGACAGACAGAGCGAGGGAAAGACAGACAGAGCGAGGGAGAGACAGACAGAGAGAGGGAGAGACAGAGAGAGAGGGAGAGACAAAGAACGAGAGAGAGAGAGGGTGGAAGGAAATGAGCAAGAGAGGGAGACAGAGGGAGGGATTCAGAACGAGAAAGAGCGAGAGAGAGCGAGAGAATGAGAGAGGGCGAGAGAGAGAGAGTGCATGAGGGAGAGAACGAGAGAGAGAGCCATAGGATGAGAGAGAAAGCGACAGAGAAGAGAGTGTGGGAGAGAGAGGGTAAGAGAGAACGAGAGAGAGAGAACGAGAGAGAGACACCGAGAGAGAGAGAGAGACCGAGAGAGACAGAAAGACCGAGAGAGACCGAGAGAGAGAGAGAGAGAGAGACCAAGAGACCGAGAGAGAGAGAGAGGGATTGAGAGAGAGAGAGAGACCGAGAGAGAGAGAGACCGAGAGAGAGAGAGAGAGAGAGACCGAGAGACCGAGAGAGAGAGAGAGAGGGACTGAGAGGGAGAGAGAGAGACCGAGAGAGAGAGAGACCGAGAGAGAGGTAGACCGAGAGAGGGGGAGACCGAGAGAGGGGGAGACCGAGAGAGGGGGAGACCGAGAGAGGGGGAGACCGAGGGAGGGGGAGACCGAGAGAGGGGGAGACCGAGAGAGGGGAGAGACCGAGAGACGGGGAGACCGAGAGAGGGGGAGACCGAGAGAGAGGGAGACCGAGAGAGAGGGAGATCGAGAGAGAGGGAGAACGAGAGAGAGGGAGAACGAGAGAGAGGGAGAACGAGAGAGAGAGAAAAAGAGAATGACAGGCAGAGGGAGAGAGAGAATGACAGGCAGAGGGAGAGAGAGAATGACAGGCAGAGGGAGAGAGAGAATGACAGGCAGAGGGAGAGAGAGAATGACAGGCAGTGGGAGAGAGAGAGACACACAGGCAGAGGGAGAGAGAGAATGACAGGCAGAGGGGGAGAGAGAATGACAGGCAGAGGGGGAGAGAGACTGACAGGCAGAGGGAGAGAGAGACTGACAGGCAGAGGGAGAGAGAGACTGACAGGCAGAGGGAGAGAGAGAATGACAGGCAGATGGAGAGTGAGAATGACAGGCAGAGGGAGAGAGAGAATGACAGGCAGAGGGGGAGAGAGAATGACAGGCAGAGGGAGAGAGAGAATGACAGGCAGAGGGAGGGAGAGAATGACAGGCAGAGGGAGGGAAAGAATGACAGGCAGAGGGGGAGAGAGAATGACAGGCAGTGGGAGAGAGAGAATGACAGGCAGAGGGAGAGAGAGAATGACAGGCAGAGGGAGAGAGAGAATGATAGGCAGAGGGAGAGAGAGAATGACAGGCAGAGGGAGAGAGAGAATGACGGCAGAGGGAGAGAGAGAATGACAGGCAGAGGGAGAGAGAGAATGACAGGCAGAGGGAGGGAGAGAATGACAGGCAGAGGGAGGGAAAGAATGACAGGCAGAGGGGGAGAGAGAATGACAGGCAGTGGGAGAGAGAGAATGACAGGCAGAGGGAGAGAGAGAATGACAGGCAGAGGGAGAGAGAGAATGACAGGCAGTGGGAGAGAGAGAATGACAGGCAGAGGGAGAGAGAGAATGACAGGCAGAGAGAGAGAGAGAATGACGGCAGAGGGAGAGAGAGAGAATGACAGGCAGAGGGAGAGAGAGAATGACAGGCAGAGGGAGAGAGAGAATGACAGGCAGAGGGAGAGAGAGAATGACAGGCAGAGGGAGAGAGAGAATGACAGGCAGAGGGAGAGAGAGAATGACAGGCAGAGGGAGAGAGAGAATGACAGGCAGAGGGAGAGAGAGAATGACAGGCAGAGGGAGAGAGAGAATGACAGGCAGAGGGAGAGAGAGACACACACAGGCAGAGGGAGAGAGAGAGACACACAGGCAGAGGGAGAGAGAGAGACACACAGGCAGTGGGAGAGAGAGAATGACAGCCAGTGGGAGAGAGAGACACACAGGCGGAGGGAGAGAGACACACACACAGGCAGAGGGAGAGAGAGAGACACACAGGCAGAGGTAGAGAGAGAGACAGACACAGAGAGGGATGGAGAGAGAGAGACAGACACAGAGAGGGAAGGAGAGAGAGAGACACAGAGAGGGAGGGAGAGAGACACAGAGAGGGAGGGAGAGAGACACAGAGAGGGAGGGAGAGAGACACAGAGAGGGAGGGAGAGAGACACAGAGAGGGAGGGAGGAAGAGAGAGAGAGTCATAATGCGAGAGAGAGAAGGCAAGAGACATAGAGAAAGAGAATGCAAGAGACAGAGAGAGAGAGAATGCGAGAGAAAGAGAATGACAGACAGGGAGAGACACAGAGAGAGAGACAATGAATGAGAGGGAGAGAGGGGGTAGGGAATGAGCGAGGTAGGGAGACAGAGGTAGGGAGACAGAGGTAGGGAGGGAGAAAGAGTGGGAGGGAAGGAATGAGCGAGAGAGAATTAATTAGCGGGACAAAGACAGAGACATAGAAAGAGAGTGAATGGCATGTGAGAGGAACAGGGAGACAATGAAAGAGAAAGCAAGAGTGTGTGAGAGAGGAAGAGAGACCGAGAGAGAGACAGAGGCAGACAGAGCGAGGGAGAGACAGAGGCAGAGAGCGAGGGAGTGACAGAGGCAGACAGAGCGAGGGAGGGACAGAGACAGAGAGCGCGAGGGAGGGACGGAGAGCGCGAGGGAGGGACGGAGAGGGCGAGGGAGGGACGGAGATCGTGAGGGAGAGACGGAGAGCGTGAGGGAGAGACGGAGAGCGTGAGGGAGAGACGGAGAGCGTGAGGGAGAGACAGACAGAGCGAGGGAGAAACAGACAGAGCGAGGGAGAGACAGACAGAGCGAGGGAGAGACAGAGAGCGAGGGAGAGACAGACAGGGAGAGGGAGAGACAGACAGAGAGAGGGAGAGACAGACAGAGAGAGGGAGAGACAGACAGAGAGAGGGAGAGACAGAGAACGAGAGAGAGAGAGGGTGGAAGGAAATGAGCAAGAGATGGAGACAGAGGGAGGGATTCAGAACGAGAAAGAGCGAGAGAGAGCGAGAGAATGAGAGACGGCGAGAGAGAGAGAGTGCATGAGGGAGAGAACGAGAGAGAGAGCCATAGGATGAGAGAGAAAGAGACAGAGAAGAGAGTGTGGGAGAGAGAGGGGAAGAGAGAACGAGAGGGAGAGAACGAGAGAGAGACACCGAGAGAGAGAGAGAGACCGAGAGAGACAGAAAGACCGAGAGAGACCGAGAGAGAGAGAGACCGAGAGAGAGAGAGAGAGAGACCAAGAGCCCGAGAGAGAGAGAGGGACTGAGAGAGAGAGAGAGACCGAGAGAGAGAGAGAGAGACCGAGAGAGACAGATAGACTGAGAGAGACCGAGAGAGAGAGAGACCGAGAGAGAGAGAGAGACCGAGAGAGAGAGAGACCGAGAGAGAGAGAGACCGAGAGAGAGAGAGAGAGAGAGACCGAGAGAGAGAGAGAGAGAGAGACCAAGAGACCGAGAGAGAGAGGGACTGAGAGAGAGAGAGAGAGACCGAGAGAGAGAGAGACCGAGAGAGAGAGAGACCGAGAGAGAGAGAGAGACCGAGAGAGAGGGAGACCGAGAGAGAGGGAGACCGAGAGAGAGGGAGACCGAGAGAGAGGGAGACCGAGAGAGAGGGAGACCGAGAGAGAGGGAGACCGAGAGAGAGGGAGACCGAGAGAGAGGGAGACCGAGAGAGAGGGAGAACGAGAGAGAGGGAAAACGAGAGAGAGAAAGAGAGAGAGAAAAAGAGAATGACAGACAGAGAGAGAGAGAGAATGACAGGCAGAGGGAGAGAGAGAATGACAGGCAGAGGGGGAGAGAGAGAATGACAGGCAGAGGGAGAGAGAGAATGACAGGCAGAGGGAGAGAGAGAATGACAGGCAGAGGGAGAGAGAGAATGACAGGCAGAGGGAGAGAGAGAATGACAGGCAGAGGGAGAGACTAAATAACAGGCAGAGGGAGAGAGAGAATAACAGGCAGAGGGAGAGAGAGAATGACAGGCAGAGGGAGAGAGAGAATGACAGGCAGAGGAAGAGAGAGAATGACAGGCAGAGGGAGAGAGAGAATGACAGGCAGAGGGGGAGAGAGAATGACAGGCAGAGGGGGAGAGAGAATGACAGGAAGAGGGAGAGAGAGAATGACAGGCAGAGGGAGAGAGAGAATGACAGGCAGAGGGAGAGAGAGAATGACAGGCAGAGGGAAAGAGAGAATGAGAGGCAGAGGGAGAGAGAGAATGACAGGCAGAGGGAGAGAGAGAATGACAGGCAGAGGGTGAGAGAGAATGACAGGCAGAGGGTGAGAGAGAATGACAGGCAGAGGGAGAGAGAGAATGACAGGCAGAGGAAGAGAGAGAATGACAGGCAGAGGGAGAGAGAGAATGACAGGCAGAGGGGGAGAGAGAATGACAGGCAGAGGGGGAGAGAGAATGACAGGCAGAGGGAGAGAGAGAGAATGACAGGCAGAGGGAGAGAGAGAATGACAGGCAGAGGGGGAGAGAGAATGACAGGCAGAGGGGGAGAGAGACTGACAGGCAGTGGGGGAGAGAGAATGACAGGCAGAGGAGGAGAGAGAATGACAGGCAGAGGGAGAAAGAGAATGACAGGCAGAGGGGGAGAGAGAATGACAGGCAGAGGGGGAGAGAGAATGACAGGCAGAGGGGGAGAGAGAATGACTGGCAGAGGGAGAGAGAGAGAATGACAGGCAGAGGGAGAGAGAGAATGACAGGCAGAGGGGGAGAGAGAATGACAGGCAGAGGGGGAGAGAGACTGACAGGCAGTGGGGGAGAGAGAATGACAGGCAGAGGAGGAGAGAGAATGACAGGCAGAGGGAGAGAGAGAATGACAGGCAGAGGGGGAGAGAGAATGACAGGCAGAGGGGGAGAGAGAATGACAGGCAGAGGGGGAGAGAGAATGACAGGCAGAGGGGGAGAGAGAATGACAGGCAGAGGGGGAGAGAGAATGACAGGCAGAGGGGGAGAGAGAATGACAGGCAGAGGGGGAGAGAGAATGACAGGCAGAGGGAGAGAGAGAATGACAGGCAGAGGGAGAGAGAGAATGACAGGCAGAGGGAAAGAGAGAATGAGAGGCAGAGGGAGAGAGAGAATGACAGGCAGAGGGAGAGAGAGAGACACACAGGCAGAGGGAGAGAGAGAGACAGACACAGAGAGGGATGGAGAGTGAGAGACAGACACAGAGAGGGAAGGAGAGAGAGAGACACAGAGAGGGAGGGAGAGAGACACAGAGAGGGAGGGAGAGAGTCACAGAGAGGGAGGGAGAGAGTCACAGAGAGGGAGGGAGGAAAAGAGAGAGAGTCATAATGCGAGAGAGAGAAGGCAAGAGACATAGAGAAAGAGAATGCAAGAGACAGAGAGAGAGAGAATGCGAGAGAAAGAGAATGACAGACAGGGAGAGACACAGACGGAGACAATGAATGAGAGAGAGAGAGGGGGTAGGGAATGAGTGATGTAGGGAGACAGAGGTAGGGAGACAGAGGTAGGGAGGGAGAAAGAGGGGGAGGGAAGGAATGAGCGAGAGAGAATTAATTAGCGAGACAAAGACAGAGACATAGAAAGAGAGTGAATGGCATGAGAGAGGAACAGGGAGACAATGAAAGAGAAAGCAAGAGTGTGTGAGAGAGGAAGAGAGACCTAGAGAGACAGAGGCAGACAGAGCGAGGGAGAGACAGAGGCAGACAGAGCGAGGGAGAGACAGAGGCAGACAGAGCGAGGGAGGGACAGAGACAGAGAGCGCGAGGGAGGGACGGAGATCGCGAGGGAGGGAAGGAGAGCGCGAGGGAGGGACGGAGAGTGCAAGGGAGAGATGGAGAGCGCGAGGGAGAGACAGACAGAGCGAGGGAGAAACAGACAGAGCGAGGGAGAGACAGACAGAGCGAGGGAGAGACAGACAGAGCGAGGGAGAGACAGACAGAGAGAGGGAGAGACAGACAAAGAGAGGGAGAGACATACAGAGAGAGGGAGAGACAGAGAACGAGAGAGAGAGAGGGTGGAAGGAAATGAGCAAGAGAGGGAGACAGAGGGAGGGATTCAGAACGAGAAAGAGCGAGAGAGAGCGAGAGAGAGAGTGCATGAGGGAGAGAACGAGAGAGAGAGCCATAGGATGAGAGAGAAAGCGACAGAGAAGAGAGTGTGGAGAGAGAGGGGAAGAGAGAACGAGAGAGAGAGAACGAGAGAGAGACACCGAGAGAGGAAGAGAGACCGAGAGAGACAGAAAGACCGAGAGAGACCGAGAGAGAGAGAGAGAGAGAGACCAAGAGACCGAGAGAGAGAGAGAGGGACTGAGAGAGAGAGAGAGACCGAGAGAGAGAGAGAGAGACCGAGCGAGAGAGAGGGACTGAGAGAGAGAGAGAGAGAGGGACCGAGAGAGAGAGAGAGCGACCGAGAGAGAGAGAGACCGAGGGAGAGAGAGACCGAGAGAGAGAGAGACCGAGAGAGAGAGAGAGACCGAGAGAGAGGGAGACCGAGAGAGAGGGAGACCGAGAGAGAGGGAGACCGAGAGAGAGGGAGACCGAGAGAGAGGGAGACCGAGAGAGAGGGAGACCGAGAGAGAGGGAGACCGAGAGAGAGGGAGACCGAGAGAGAGGGAGATCGAGAGAGAGGGAGATCGAGAGAGAGGGAGATTGAGAGAGAGGGAGAACGAGAGAGAGGAAGAACGAGAGAGAGGGAGAACGAGAGAGAGAAAGAGAGAGAGAAAAAGAGAATGACAGGCAGAGGGAGAGAGAGAATGACAGGCAGAGGGAGAGAGAGAATGACAGGCAGAGGGAGAGAGAGAATGACAGGCAGAGGGGGAGAGAGAGAATGACAGGCAGAGGGAGAGAGAGAATGACAGGCAGTGGGAGAGAGAGAATGACAGGCAGAGGGAGAGAGAGAATGACAGGCAGAGGGAGAGAGAGAATGACAGGCAGAGGGAGAGAGAGAATGACAGGCAGAGGGTGAGAGTAAATAACAGGCAGAGGGAGAGAGAGAATGACAGGCAGAGGGAGAGAGAGAATGACAGGCAGAGGGAGAGAGAGAATGACAGGCAGAGGGAGAGAGAGACACACACAGGCAGAGGGAGAGAGAGAGACAGACAGGCAGAGGGAGAGAGAGAGACACACAGGCAGTGGGAGAGAGAGAGACACACAGGCAGAGGGAGAGAGAGACACACAGGCAGAGGGAGAGAGAGAGACACACAGGCAGAGGGAGAGAGAGAGACACACAGGCAGAGGGAGAGAGAGAGACACACAGGAAGAGGGAGAGAGAGAGACACACAGGCAGAGGGAGAGAGAGAGACAGACACAGAGAGGGATGGAGAGAGAGAGACAGACACAGAAAGGGAAGGAGAGAGACAGACACAGAGAGGGAGGGAGAGAGACACAGAGAGGGAGGGAGAGAGACACAGAGAGGGAGGGAGAGAGACACAGAGAGGGAGGGAGAGAGACACAGTGAGGGAGGGAGGAAGAGAGAGAGAGTCATAATGCGAGAGAGAGAAGGCAAGAGACATAGAGAAAGAGAATGCAAGAGACAGAGAGAGAGAGAATGCGAGAGAAAGAGAATGACAGACAGGGAGAGACACAGACAGAGAGAGACAATGAATGAGAGAGAGAGAGGGGGTAGGGAATGAGCGAGGTAGGGAGACAGAGGTAGGGAGACAGAGGTAGGGAGGGAGAAAGAGGGGGGGGAAGGAATGAGCGAGAGAGAATTAATTAGCGAGACAAAGACAGAGACGTAGAAAGAGAGTGAATGGCATGAGAGACGAAAAGGGAGACAATGAAAGAGAAAGCAAGAGTGTGTGAGAGAGGAAGAGAGACCGAGAGAGAGACAGATGCAGACAGAGCGAGGGAGAGACCGAGGCAGACAGAGCGAGGGAGAGACAGACAGAGCGAGGGAGAGACAGACAGAGCGAGGGAAAGACAGACAGAGCGAGGGAGAGACAGACAGAGAGAGGGAGAGACAGAGAGAGAGGGAGAGACAAAGAACGAGAGAGAGAGAGGGTGGAAGGAAATGAGCAAGAGAGGAAGACAGAGGGAGGGATTCAGAACGAGAAAGTGCGAGAGAGAGCGAGAGAATGAGAGAGGGCGAGAGAGAGAGAGTGCATGAGGGAGAGAACGAGAGAGAGAGCCATAGGATGAGAGAGAAAGCGACAGAGAAGAGAGTGTGGGAGAGAGAGGGTAAGAGAGAACGAGAGAGAGAGAACGAGAGAGAGACACCGAGAGAGAGAGAGAGACCGAGAGAGACAGAAAGACCGAGAGAGACCGAGAGAGAGAGAGAGAGAGAGACCAAGAGACCGAGAGAGAGAGAGAGGGATTGAGAGAGAGAGAGAGACCGAGAGAGAGAGAGACCGAGAGAGAGAGAGAGAGAGAGACCGAGAGACCGAGAGAGAGAGAGAGAGGGACTGAGAGGGAGAGAGAGAGACCGAGAGAGAGGTAGACCGAGAGAGGGGGAGACCGAGAGAGGGGGAGACCGAGAGAGGGGGAGACCGAGAGAGGGGGAGACCGAGAGAGGGGGAGACCGAGAGAGGGGGAGACCGAGAGAGGGGGAGACCGAGAGAGAGGGAGACCGAGAGAGAGGGAGATCGAGAGAGAGGGAGAACGAGAGAGAGGGAGAACGAGAGAGAGGGAGAACGAGAGAGAGGGAGAACGAGAGAGAGGGAGAACGAGAGAGAGAGAAAAAGAGAATGACAGGCAGAGGGAGAGAGAGAATGACAGGCAGAGGGAGAGAGAGAATGACAGGCAGAGGGAGAGAGAGAATGACAGGCAGAGGGAGAGAGAGAATGACAGGCAGTGGGAGAGAGAGAGACACACAGGCAGAGGGAGAGAGAGAATGACAGGCAGAGGGGGAGAGAGAATGACAGGCAGAGGGGGAGAGAGACTGACAGGCAGAGGGAGAGAAGACTGACAGGCAGAGGGAGAGAGGGACTGACAGGCAGAGGGAGAGAGAGAATGACAGGCAGATGGAGAGAGAGAATGACAGGCAGAGGGAGAGAGAGAATGACAGGCAGAGGGGGAGAGAGAATGACAGGCAGAGGGAGAGAGAGAATGACAGGCAGAGGGAGGGAGAGAATGACAGGCAGAGGGAGGGAAAGAATGACAGGCAGAGGGGGAGAGAGAATGACAGGCAGTGGGAGAGAGAGAATGACAGGCAGAGGGAGAGAGAGAATGACAGGCAGAGGGAGAGAGAGAATGATAGGCAGAGGGAGAGAGAGAATGACAGGCAGAGGGAGAGAGAGAATGACGGCAGAGGGAGAGAGAGAATGACAGGCAGAGGGAGAGAGAGAATGACAGGCAGAGGGAGGGAGAGAATGACAGGCAGAGGGAGGGAAAGAATGACAGGCAGAGGGGGAGAGAGAATGACAGGCAGTGGGAGAGAGAGAATGACAGGCAGAGGGAGAGAGAGAATGACAGGCAGAGGGAGAGAGAGAATGACAGGCAGAGGGAGAGAGAGAATGACAGGCAGAGGGAGAGAGAGAATGACAGGCAGAGGGAGAGAGAGAATGACAGGCAGAGGGAGAGAGAGAATGACAGGCAGAGGGAGAGAGAGACACACACAGGCAGAGGGAGAGAGAGAGACACACAGGCAGAGGGAGAGAGAGAGACACACAGGCAGTGGGAGAGAGAGAATGACAGCCAGTGGGAGAGAGAGACACACAGGCGGAGGGAGAGAGACACACACACAGGCAGAGGGAGAGAGAGAGACACACGGGCAGAGGTAGAGAGAGAGACAGACACAGAGAGGGATGGAGAGAGAGAGACAGACACAGAGAGGGAAGGAGAGAGAGAGACACAGAGAGGGAGGGAGAGAGACACAGAGAGGGAGGGAGAGAGACACAGAGAGGGAGGGAGAGAGACACAGAGAGGGAGGGAGAGAGACACAGAGAGGGAGGGAGGAAGAGAGAGAGAGTCATAATGCGAGAGAGAGAAGGCAAGAGACATAGAGAAAGAGAATGCAAGAGACAGAGAGAGAGAGAATGCGAGAGAAAGAGAATGACAGACAGGGAGAGACACAGAGAGAGAGACAATGAATGAGAGGGAGAGAGGGGGTAGGGAATGAGCGAGGTAGGGAGACAGAGGTAGGGAGACAGAGGTAGGGAGGGAGAAAGAGTGGGAGGGAAGGAATGAGCGAGAGAGAATTAATTAGCGGGACAAAGACAGAGACATAGAAAGAGAGTGAATGGCATGTGAGAGGAATAGGGAGACAATGAAAGAGAAAGCAAGAGTGTGTGAGAGAGGAAGAGAGACCGAGAGAGAGACAGAGGCAGACAGAGCGAGGGAGAGACAGAGGCAGAGAGCGAGGGAGTGACAGAGGCAGACAGAGCGAGGGAGGGACAGAGACAGAGAGCGCGAGGGAGGGACGGAGAGCGCGAGGGAGGGACGGAGAGGGCGAGGGAGGGACGGAGATCGTGAGGGAGAGACGGAGAGCGTGAGGGAGAGACGGAGAGCGTGAGGGAGAGACGGAGAGCGTGAGGGAGAGACAGACAGAGCGAGGGAGAAACAGACAGAGCGAGGGAGAGACAGACAGAGCGAGGGAGAGACAGAGAGCGAGGGAGAGACAGACAGAGAGAGGGAGAGACAGACAGAGAGAGGGAGAGACAGACAGAGAGAGGGAGAGACAGAGAACGAGAGAGAGAGAGGGTGGAAGGAAATGAGCAAGAGATGGAGACAGAGGGAGGGATTCAGAACGAGAAAGAGCGAGAGAGAGCGAGAGAATGAGAGACGGCGAGAGAGAGAGAGTGCATGAGGGAGAGAACGAGAGAGAGAGCCATAGGATGAGAGAGAAAGAGACAGAGAAGAGAGTGTGGGAGAGAGAGGGGAAGAGAGAACGAGAGAGAGAGAACGAGAGAGAGACACCGAGAGAGAGAGAGAGACCGAGAGAGACAGAAAGACCGAGAGAGACCGAGAGAGAGAGAGACCGAGAGAGAGAGAGAGAGAGACCAAGAGCCCGAGAGAGAGAGAGGGACTGAGAGAGAGAGAGAGACCGAGAGATAGAGAGAGAGACCGAGAGAGACAGAAAGACTGAGAGAGACCGAGAGAGAGAGAGACCGAGAGAGAGAGAGACCGAGAGAGAGAGAGACCGAGAGAGACCGAGAGAGAGAGAGAGAGAGAGACCGAGAGACCGAGAGAGAGAGGGACTGAGAGAGAGAGATCGAGACCGAGAGAGAGAGAGACCGAGAGAGAGAGAGACCGAGAGAGAGAGAGAGAGACCGAGAGAGAGGGAGACCGAGAGAGAGGGAGACCGAGAGAGAGGGAGACCGAGAGAGAGGGAGACCGAGAGAGAGGGAGACCGAGAGAGAGGGAGATCGAGAGAGAGGGAGATCGAGAGAGAGGGAGAACGAGAGAGAGAAAGGGAGAGAGAAAAAGAGAATGACAGGCAGAGGGAGAGAGAGAATGACAGGCAGAGGGAGAGAGAGAATGACAGGCAGAGGGAGAGAGAGAATGACAGGCAGAGGGAGAGAGAGAATGACAGGCAGAGGGCGAGAGAGAATGACAGGCAGAGGGGGAGAGAGAATGACAGGCAGAGGGGGAGAGAGAATGACAGGTAGAGGGGGAGAGAGAATGACAGGCAGAGGGAGAGAGAGAATGACAGGCAGAGGGAGAGAGTAAATGACAGGCAGAGGGAGAGAGAGAATGACAGGCAGAGGGAGAGAGAGACACACACAGGCAGAGGGAGAGAGAGACACACACAGGCAGAGGGAGAGAGAGAATGACAGGCAGAGGGAGAGAGAGAATGACACGCAGAGGGAGAGAGAGACACACACAGGCAGAGGGAGAGAGAGAGACACACAGGCAGTGGGGGAGAGAGAGACACACAGGCAGTGGGAGAGAGAGACACACAGGCAGAGGGAGAGAGAGACACACACAAAGGCAGAGGAGGTGAGAGACACACACAGGCAGAGGGAGAGAGAGAGAGACACAGGCAGAGGGAGAGAGAGACACACACAGGCAGAGGGAGAGAGAGAGACACACAGGCAGAGGGAGAGAGAGAGACAGACACAGAGAGGGATGGAGAGAGAGAGACAGACACAGAAAGGGAAGGAGAGAGAGAGACACAGAGAGGGAGGGAGAGAGACACAGAGAGGGAGGGAGAGAGACACAGAGAGGGAGGGAGGAAGAGAGAGAGTCATAATGCGAGAGAGAGAAGGCAAGAGACATAGAGAAAGAGAATGCAAGAGACAGAGAGAGAGAGAATGCGAGAGAAAGAGAATGACAGACAGGGAGAGACACAGACAGAGAGAGACAATGAATGAGAGAGAGAGAGGGGGTAGGGAATGAGCGAGGTAGGGAGACAGAAGTAGGGAGACAGAGGTAGGGAGGGAGAAAGAGGGGGAGGGAAGGAATGAGCGAGAGAGAATTAATTAGCGAGACAAAGACAGAGACATAGAAAGAGAGTGAATGGCATGAGAGACGAACAGGGAGACAATGAAAGAGAAAGCAAGAGTGTGTGAGAGAGGAAGAGAGACCGAGAGAGAGACAGAGGCAGACAGAGCGAGGGAGAGACAGAGGCAGACAGAGCGAGGGAGAGACAGACAGAGCGAGGGAGAGACAGACAGAGCGAGGGAAAGACAGACAGAGCGAGGGAAAGATAGACAGAGCGAGGGAAAGACAGACAGAGCGAGGGAGAGACAGACAGAGAGAGGGAGAGACAGAGAGAGAGGGAGAGACAAAGAATGAGAGAGAGAGAGTGTGGAAGGAAATGAGCAAGAGAGGGAGACAGAGGGAGGGATTCAGAACTAGAAAGAGCGAGAGAGAGCGAGAGAATGAGAGAGGGCGAGAGAGAGAGAGTGCATGAGGGAGAGAACGAGAGAGAGAGCCATAGGATGAGATAGAAAGCGACAGAGAAGAGAGTGTGGGAGAGAGAGGGGAAGAGAGAAAGAGAGAGAGAGAACGAGAGAGAGACACCGAGAGAGAGAGAGAGACCGAGAGAAACAGAAAGACCGAGAGAGAGAGAGACCGAGAGAGAGAGAGAGAGAGACCAAGAGACCGAGAGAGAGAGAGAGGGACTGAGAGAGAGAGAGAGACCGAGAGAGAGAGAGAGACCGAGAGAGACAGAAAGACCGAGAGAGACCGAGAGAGAGAGAGACCGAGAGAGAGAGAGACCGAGAGAGAGAGAGACCGAGAGAGAGAGAGACCGAGAGAGAGAGAGAGAGAGAGAGACCGAGAGACCGAGAGAGAGAGAGAGACTGAGAGAGAGAGAGAGAGAGACCGAGAGAGAGAGAGACCGAGAGAGAGGGAGACCGAGAGAGAGGGAGACCGAGAGAGGGGGAGACCGAGAGAGGGGGAGACCGAGAGAGGGGGGAGACCGAGAGAGGGGGAGACCGAGAGAGGGGGAGACCGAGAGAGGGGGAGACCGAGAGAGGGGGAGACCGAGAGAGGGGGAGATCGAGAGAGAGGGAGATCGAGAGAGAGGGAGAACGAGAGAGAGGGAGAACGAGAGAGAGAAAGAGAGAGAGAAAAAGAGAATGACAGGCAGAGGGAGAGAGAGAATGACAGGCAGAGGGAGAGAGAGAATGACAGGCAGAGGGAGAGAGAGAATGACAGGCAGAGGGAGAGAGAGAGACACACAGGCAGAGGGAGAGAGAGAGACACACAGGCAGAGGGAGAGAGAGAATGACAGGCAGAGGGAGAGAGAGAATGACAGGCAGAGGGAGAGAGAGAATGACAGGCAGAGGGGGAGAGAGAATGACAGGCAGAGGGGGAGAGAGAATGACAGGCAGTGGGAGAGAGAGAATGACAGGCAGAGGGAGAGAGAGAATGATAGGCAGAGGGAGAGAGAGAATGACAGGCAGAGGGAGAGAGAGAATGACAGGCAGTGGGAGAGAGAGAATGACAGGCAGAGGGAGAGAGAGAATGACAGGCAGTGGGAGAGAGAGAATGACAGGCAGAGGGAGAGAGAGAATGACAGGCAGTGGGAGAGAGAGAATGACAGGCAGTGGGAGAGAGAGAATGACAGGCAGAGGGAGAGAGAGAATGACAGGCAGAGGGAGAGAGAGAATGACGGCACAGGGAGAGAGAGAATGACAGGCAGTGGGAGAGAGAGAATGACAGGCAGAGGGAGAGAGATAATGACAGGCAGAGGGAGAGAGAGAATGACAGGCAGAGGGAGAGAGAGAATGACAGGCAGAGGGAGAGAGAGAATGACAGGCAGAGGGAGAGAGAGAATGACAGGCAGAGGGAGAGAGAGAGACACACAGGCAGAGGGAGAGAGAGAGACACACAGGCAGAGGGAGAGAGAGAGACACAGGCAGTGGGAGAGAGAGAATGACAGGCAGTGGGAGAGAGAGACACACAGGCAGAGGGAGAGAGAGACACACACAAGCAGAGGGAGTGAGAGCGACACACAGGCAGAGGGAGAGAGAGACACACAGGCAGAGGGAGAGAGAGACACACAGGCAGAGTGAGAGAGAGAGAGACACACAGGCAGAGGGAGAGAGAGACACACACAGGCAGAGGGAGAGAGAGAGACAGACACAGAGAGGGATGGAGAGAGAGAGACAGACACAGAGAGGGAACGAGCGAGAGAGACACAGAGAGGGAGGGAGAGAGACACTGAGAGGGAGGGAGAGAGACACAGAGAGGGAGGGAGAGAGACACAGAGAGGGAGGGAGAGAGACACAGAGAGGGAGGGAGGAAGAGACAGAGAGTCATAATGCGAGAGAGAGAAGGCAAGAGACATAGAGAAAGAGAATGCAAGAAACAGAGAGAGAATGCGAGAGAAAGAGAATGACAGACAGGGAGAGACACAGAGAGAGAGACAATGAATGAGCGAGAGAGAGGGGGTAGGGAATGAGCGAGGTAGGGAGACAGAGGTAGGGAGACAGAGGTAGGGAGGGAGAAAGAGTGGGAGGGAAGGAATGAGCGAGAGAGAATTAATTAGCGGGACAAAGACAGAGACATAGAAAGAGAGTGAATGGCATGTGAGAGGAACAGGGAGACAATGAAAGAGAAAGCAAGAGTGTGTGAGAGAGGAAGAGAGACCGAGAGAGAGACAGAGGCAGACAGAGCGAGGGAGAGACAGAGGCAGAGAGCGAGGGAGTGACAGAGGCAGACAGAGCGAGGGAGGGACAGAGACAGAGAGCGCGAGGGAGGGACGGAGAGCGCGAGGGAGGGACGGAGAGGGCGAGGGAGGGACGGAGATCGTGAGGGAGAGACGGAGAGCGTGAGGGAGAGACGGAGAGCGTGAGGGAGAGACGGAGAGCGTGAGGGAGAGACAGACAGAGCGAGGGAGAAACAGACAGAGCGAGGGAGAGACAGACAGAGCGAGGGAGAGACAGAGAGCGAGGGAGAGACAGACAGAGAGAGGGAGAGACAGACAGAGAGAGGGAGAGACAGACAGAGAGAGGGAGAGACAGACAGAGAGAGGGAGAGACAGAGAACGAGAGAGAGAGAGGGTGGAAGGAAATGAGCAAGAGATGGAGACAGAGGGAGGGATTCAGAACGAGAAAGAGCGAGAGAGAGCGAGAGAATGAGAGACGGCGAGAGAGAGAGAGTGCATGAGGGAGAGAACGAGAGAGAGAGCCATAGGATGAGAGAGAAAGGGACAGAGAAGAGAGTGTGGGAGAGAGAGGGGAAGAGAGAACGAGCGAGAGAGAACGAGAGAGAGACACCGAGAGAGAGAGAGAGACCGAGAGAGACAGAAAGACCGAGAGAGACCGAGAGAGAGAGAGACCGAGAGAGAGAAACAGGACGAGTGAGAGAGACCGAGAGAGAGAGAGAGACCGAGTGAGAGAGAGAGACCAAGATAGAGAGAGAGACCGATTGAGAGAGAGACCGAGTGAGAGAGACCGAGAGAGAGAGAGACCGAGAGAGAGAGAGACCGAGAGAGAGAGAGACCGAGAGAGAGAGAGACCGAGAGAGAGAGAGACCGAGAGAGAGAGAGAGAGAGAGACCGAGAGAGAGAGAGAGAGAGAGACCGAGAGAGAGAGAGACTGAGTGAGAGAGAGAGAGAGACCGAGAGAGAGAGAGACCGAGAGAGAGAGAGACCGAGAGAGAGAGAGAGACCGAGCGAGAGAGAGACCGAGAGAGAGGGAGACCGAGAGAGAGGGAGACCGAGAGAGAGGGAGACCGAGAGAGAGGGAGACCGAGAGAGAGGGAGACCGAGAGAGAGGGAGAACGAGAGAGAGGGAGAACGAGAGAGAGAAAGGGAGACAGAAAAAGAGAATGACAGGCAGAGGGAGAGAGAGAATGACAGGCAGAGGGAGAGAGAGAATGACAGGCAGAGGGCGAGAGAGAATGACAGGCAGAGGGGGAGAGAGAATGACAGGCAGAGGGGGAGAGAGAATGACAGGCAGAGGGAGAGAGAGAATGACAGGCAGAGGGAGAGAGTAAATGACAGGCAGAGGGAGAGAAAGAATGACAGGCAGAGGGAGAGAGAGAATGACAGGCAGAGGGAGAGAGAGACACACACAGGCAGAGGGAGAGAGAGACACACACAGGCAGAGGGAGAGAGAGAATGACAGGCAGAGGGAGAGAGAGAATGACAGGCAGAGGGAGAGAGAGACACACACAGGCAGAGGGAGAGAGAGAGACACACAGGCAGTGGGGGAGAGAGAGACACACAGGCAGTGGGAGAGAGAGACACACAGGCAGAGGGAGAGAGAGACACACACAGGCAGAGGAGGTGAGAGACACACACAGGCAGAGGGAGAGAGAGAGAGACACAGGCAGAGGGAGAGAGAGACACACACAGGCAGAGGGAGAGAGAGAGACACACAGGCAGAGGGAGAGAGAGAGACAGACACAGAGAGGGATGGAGAGAGAGAGACAGACACAGAAAGGGAAGGAGAGAGAGAGACACAGAGAGGGAGGGAGAGAGACACAGAGAGGGAGGGAGAGAGACACAGAGAGGGAGGGAGGAAGAGAGAGAGTCATAATGCGAGAGAGAGAAGGCAAGAGACATAGAGAAAGAGAATGCAAGAGACAGAGAGAGAGAGAATGCGAGAGAAAGAGAATGACAGACAGGGAGAGACACAGACAGAGAGAGACAATGAATGAGAGAGAGAGAGGGGGTAGGGAATGAGCGAGGTAGGGAGACAGAAGTAGGGAGACAGAGGTAGGGAGGGAGAAAGAGGGGGAGGGAAGGAATGAGCGAGAGAGAATTAATTAGCGAGACAAAGACAGAGACATAGAAAGAGAGTGAATGGCATGAGAGACGAACAGGGAGACAATGAAAGAGAAAGCAAGAGTGTGTGAGAGAGGAAGAGAGACCGAGAGAGAGACAGAGGCAGACAGAGCGAGGGAGAGACAGAGGCAGACAGAGCGAGGGAGAGACAGACAGAGCGAGGGAGAGACAGACAGAGCGAGGGAAAGACAGACAGAGCGAGGGAAAGATAGACAGAGCGAGGGAAAGACAGACAGAGCGAGGGAGAGACAGACAGAGAGAGGGAGAGACAGAGAGAGAGGGAGAGACAAAGAATGAGAGAGAGAGAGTGTGGAAGGAAATGAGCAAGAGAGGGAGACAGAGGGAGGGATTCAGAACTAGAAAGAGCGAGAGAGAGCGAGAGAATGAGAGAGGGCGAGAGAGAGAGAGTGCATGAGGGAGAGAACGAGAGAGAGAGCCATAGGATGAGATAGAAAGCGACAGAGAAGAGAGTGTGGGAGAGAGAGGGGAAGAGAGAAAGAGAGAGAGAGAACGAGAGAGAGAGACCGAGAGAGAGAGAGGGATCGAGAGAGGGAAAGACCGAGAGAGAGAGAGACCGAGTGAGAGAGAGACCGAGAGAGAGAGAGTCCAACGGAGAGAGAGAGAGAGAGAGACCGAGAGACCGAGAGAGAGAGAGGGACTGAGAGAGAGAGAGAGACCGAGAGAGAGAGAGACCGAGAGAGAGGGAGACCGAGAGAGAGGGAGACCGAGAGAGGGGGAGACCGAGAGAGGGGGAGACCGAGAGAGGGGGAGACCGAGAGAGGGGGAGACCGAGAGAGGGGGAGACCGAGAGAGCGGGAGACCGAGAGAGGGGGAGACCGAGAGAGAGGGAGATCGAGAGAGAGGGAGATCGAGAGAGAGGGAGAACGAGAGAGAGGGAGAACGAGAGAGAGAAAGAGAGAGAGAAAAAGAGAATGACAGGCAGAGGGAGAGAGAGAATGACAGGCAGAGGGAGAGAGAGAATGACAGGCAGAGGGAGAGAGAGAATGACAGGCAGAGGGAGAGAGAGAATGACAGGCAGAGGGAGAGAGAGAGACACACAGGCAGAGGGAGAGAGAGAGACACACAGGCAGAGGGAGAGAGAGAATGACAGGCAGAGGGAGAGAGAGAATGACAGGCAGAGGGAGAGAGAGAATGACAGGCAGAGGGAGAGAGAGAATGACAGGCAGAGGGGGAGAGAGAATGACAGGCAGAGGGAGAGAGAGAATGACGGCAGAGGGAGAGAGAGAATGACAGGCAGTGGGAGAGAGAGAATGACAGGCAGAGGGAGAGAGAGAATGACAGGCAGTGGGAGAGAGAGAATGACAGGCAGAGGGAGAGAGAGAATGACAGGCAGTGGGAGAGAGAGAATGATAGGCAGAGGGAGAGAGAGAATGACAGGCAGAGGGAGAGAGAGAATGACAGGCAGAGGGAGAGAGAGAATGACGGCACAGGGAGAGAGAGAATGACAGGCAGTGGGAGAGAGAGAATGACAGGCAGAGGGAGAGAGAGAATGACAGGCAGAGGGAGAGAGAGAATGACAGGCAGAGGGAGAGAGAGAATGACAGGCAGAGGGAGAGAGAGAATGACACGCAGAGGGAGAGAGAGAATGACAGGCAGAGGGAGAGAAAGAGACACACAGGCAGAGGGAGAGAGAGAGACACAGGCAGTGGGAGAGAGAGAATGACAGGCAGTGTGAGAGAGACACACACAGGCAGAGGGAGAGAGAGAGACACACAGGCAGTGGGGGAGAGAGAGACACACAGGCAGTGGGAGAGAGAGACACACAGGCAGAGGGAGAGAGAGACACACACAGGCAGAGGGAGAGAGAGACACACACAGGCAGAGGGAGAGAGAGAGACACACAGGCAGAGGGAGAGAGAGAGACAGACACAGAGAGGGATGGAGAGAGAGAGACAGACACAGAAAGGGAAGGAGAGAGAGAGACACAGAGAGGGAGGGAGAGAGACACAGAGAGGGAGGGAGAGAGACACAGAGAGGGAGGGAGGAAGAGAGAGAGTCATAATGCGAGAGAGAGAAGGCAAGAGACATAGAGAAAGAGAATGCAAGAGACAGAGAGAGAGAGAATGCGAGAGAAAGAGAATGACAGACAGGGAGAGACACAGACAGAGAGAGACAATGAATGAGAGAGAGAGAGGGGGTAGGGAATGAGCGAGGTAGGGAGACAGAAGTAGGGAGACAGAGGTAGGGAGGGAGAACGAGGGGGAGGGAAGGAATGAGCGAGAGAGAATTAATTAGCGAGACAAAGACAGAGACATAGAAAGAGAGTGAATGGCATGAGAGACGAACAGGGAGACAATGAAAGAGAAAGCAAGAGTGTGTGAGAGAGGAAGAGAGACCGAGAGAGAGACAGAGGCAGACAGAGCGAGGGAGAGACAGAGGCAGACAGAGCGAGGGAGAGACAGACAGAGCGAGGGAGAGACAGACAGAGCGAGGGAAAGACAGACAGAGCGAGGGAAAGATAGACAGAGCGAGGGAAAGACAGACAGAGCGAGGGAGAGACAGACAGAGAGAGGGAGAGACAGAGAGAGAGGGAGAGACAAAGAATGAGAGAGAGAGTGTGGAAGGAAATGAGCAAGAGAGGGAGACAGAGGGAGGGATTCAGAACTAGAAAGAGCGAGAGAGAGCGAGAGAATGAGAGAGGGCGAGAGAGAGAGAGTGCATGAGGGAGAGAACGAGAGAGAGAGCCATAGGATGAGATAGAAAGCGACAGAGAAGAGAGTGTGGGAGAGAGAGGGGAAGAGAGAAAGAGAGAGAGAGAACGAGAGAGAGACACCGAGAGAGAGAGAGAGACCGAGAGAGACAGAAAGACCGAGAGAGAGAGAGACCGAGAGAGAGAGAGAGAGAGACCAAGAGACCGAGAGAGAGAGAGAGGGACTGAGAGAGAGAGAGAGACCGAGAGAGACAGAAAGACCGAGAGAGAGAGAGACCGAGAGAGAGAGAGAGAGAGACCAAGAGACCGAGAGAGAGAGAGAGGGACTGAGAGAGAGAGAGAGACCGAGAGAGAGAGAGAGACCGAGAGAGACAGAAAGACCGAGAGAGACCGAGAGAGAGAGAGACCGAGAGAGAGAGAGACCGAGAGAGAGAGAGACCGAGAGAGAGAGAGAGAGAGACCGAGAGACCGAGAGAGAGAGAGAGACTGAGAGAGAGAGAGAGAGAGACCGAGAGAGAGAGAGACCGAGAGAGAGGGAGACCGAGAGAGGGGAGAGACCGAGAGAGGGGAGAGACCGAGAGAGGGGAGAGACCGAGAGAGGGGGAGACCGAGAGAGGGGAGAGACCGAGAGAGGGGAGAGACCGAGAGAGGGGAGAGACAGAGAGAGGGGGGAGACCGAGAGAGGGGGAGACCGAGAGAGAGGGAGATCGAGAGAGAGGGAGAACGAGAGAGAGGGAGCACGAGAGAGAGAAAGAGAGAGAGAAAAAGAGAATGACAGGCAGAGGGAGAGAGAGAATGACAGGCAGAGGGAGAGAGAGAATGACAGGCAGAGGGAGAGAGAGAATGACAGGCAGAGGGAGAGAGAGAGACACACAGGCAGAGGGAGAGAGAGAGACACACAGGCAGAGGGAGAGAGAGAATGACAGGCAGAGGAGAGAGAGAATGACAGGCAGAGGGAGAGAGAGAATGACAGGCAGAGGGAGAGAGAGAATGAAAGGCAGAGGGGGAGAGAGAATGACAGGCAGAGGGGGAGAGAGAATGACAGGCAGTGGGAGAGAGAGAATGACAGGCAGAGGGAGAGAGAGAATGATAGGCAGAGGGAGAGAGAGAATGACAGGCAGAGGGAGAGAGAGAATGACGGCAGAGGGAGAGAGAGAATGACAGGCAGTGGGAGAGAGAGAATGACAGGCAGAGGGAGAGAGAGAATGACAGGCAGTGGGAGAGAGAGAATGACAGGCAGAGGGAGAGAGAGAATGACAGGCAGTGGGAGAGAGAGAATGATAGGCAGAGGGAGAGAGAGAATGACAGGCAGAGGGAGAGAGAGAATGACAGGCAGAGGGAGTGAGAGAATGACGGCACAGGGAGAGAGAGAATGACAGGCAGTGGGAGAGAGAGAATGACAGGCAGAGGGAGAGAGATAATGACAGGCAGAGGGAGAGAGAGAATGACAGGCAGAGGGAGAGAGAGAATGACAGGCAGAGGGAGAGAGAGAATGACAGGCAGAGGGAGAGAGAGAATGACAGGCAGAGGGAGAGAGAGAGACACACAGGCAGAGGGAGAGAGAGAGACAGGCAGTGGGAGAGAGAGAATGACAGGCAGTGGGAGAGAGAGACACACAGGCAGAGGGAGAGAGAGACACACACAAGCAGAGGGAGTGAGAGCGACACACAGGCAGAGGGAGAGAGAGACACACAGGCAGAGGGAGAGAGAGACACACAGGCAGAGGGAGAGAGAGAGAGACACACAGGCAGAGGGAGAGAGAGACACACACAGGCAGAGGGAGAGAGAGAGACAGACACAGAGAGGGATGGAGAGAGAGAGACAGACACAGAGAGGGAACGAGCGAGAGAGACACAGAGAGGGAGGGAGAGAGACACTGAGAGGGAGGGAGAGAGACACAGAGAGGGAGGGAGAGAGACACAGAGAGGGAGGGAGAGAGACACAGAGAGGGAGGGAGGAAGAGACAGAGAGTCATAATGCGAGAGAGAGAAGGCAAGAGACATAGAGAAAGAGAATGCAAGAAACAGAGAGAGAATGCGAGAGAAAGAGAATGACAGACAGGGAGAGACACAGAGAGAGAGACAATGAATGAGCGAGAGAGAGGGGGTAGGGAATGAGCGAGGTAGGGAGACAGAGGTAGGGAGACAGAGGTAGGGAGGGAGAAAGAGTGGGAGGGAAGGTATGAGCGAGAGAGAATTAATTAGCGGGACAAAGACAGAGACATAGAAAGAGAGTGAATGGCATGTGAGAGGAACAGGGAGACAATGAAAGAGAAAGCAAGAGTGTGTGAGAGAGGAAGAGAGACCGAGAGAGAGACAGAGGCAGACAGAGCGAGGGAGAGACAGAGGCAGAGAGCGAGGGAGTGACAGAGGCAGACAGAGCGAGGGAGGGACAGAGACAGAGAGCGCGAGGGAGGGACGGAGAGCGCGAGGGAGGGACGGAGAGGGCGAGGGAGGGACGGAGATCGTGAGGGAGAGACGGAGAGCGTGAGGGAGAGACGGAGAGCGTGAGGGAGAGACGGAGAGCGTGAGGGAGAGACAGACAGAGCGAGGGAGAAACAGACAGAGCGAGGGAGAGACAGACAGAGCGAGGGAGAGACAGAGAGCGAGGGAGAGACAGACAGAGAGAGGGAGAGACAGACAGAGAGAGGGAGAGACAGACAGAGAGAGGGAGAGACAGACAGAGAGAGGGAGAGACAGAGAACGAGAGAGAGAGAGGGTGGAAGGAAATGAGCAAGAGATGGAGACAGAGGGAGGGATTCAGAACGAGAAAGAGCGAGAGAGAGCGAGAGAATGAGAGACGGCGAGAGAGAGAGAGTGCATGAGGGAGAGAACGAGAGAGAGAGCCATAGGATGAGAGAGAAAGGGACAGAGAAGAGAGTGTGGGAGAGAGAGGGGAAGAGAGAACGAGAGAGAGAGAACGAGAGAGAGACACCGAGAGAGAGAGAGAGACCGAGAGAGACAGAAAGACCGAGAGAGACCGAGAGAGAGACAGACCGAGAGAGAGAGAGAGAGAGAAACAGGACGAGAGAGAGAGAGAGACCGAGAGAGAGAGAGAGACCGAGAGAGAGAGAGAGAGACCAAGATAGAGAGAGAGACCGAGAGAGAGAGAGACCGAGAGAGAGAGAGACCGAGAGAGAGAGAGACCGAGAGAGAGAGAGACCGAGAGAGAGAGAGACCGAGAGAGAGAGAGAGACCGAGAGAGAGAGAGAGAGAGAGACCGAGAGAGAGAGAGAGAGAGAGACCGAGAGACCGAGAGAGAGAGGGACTGAGAGAGAGAGAGAGAGACCGAGAGAGAGAGAGACCGAGAGAGAGAGAGACCGAGAGAGAGAGAGAGACCGAGAGAGAGGGAGACCGAGAGAGAGGGAGACCGAGAGAGAGGGAGACCGAGAGAGAGGGAGACCGAGAGAGAGGGAGACCGAGAGAGAGGGAGACCGAGAGAGAGGGAGATCGAGAGAGAGGGAGAACGAGAGAGAGGGAGAACGAGAGAGAGAAAGGGAGAGAGAAAAAGAGAATGACAGGCAGAGGGAGAGAGAGAATGACAGGCAGAGGGAGAGAGAGAATGACAGGCAGAGGGCGAGAGAGAATGACAGGCAGAGGGGGAGAGAGAATGACAGGCAGAGGGGGAGAGAGAATGACAGGCAGAGGGGGAGAGAGAATGACAGGCAGAGGGAGAGAGAGAATGACAGGCAGAGGGAGAGAGTAAATGACAGGCAGAGGGAGAGAAAGAATGACAGGCAGAGGGAGAGAGAGAATGACAGGCAGAGGGAGAGAGAGACACACACAGGCAGAGGGAGAGAGAGACACACACAGGCAGAGGGAGAGAGAGAATGACAGGCAGAGGGAGAGAGAGAATGACAGGCAGAGGGAGAGAGAGACACACACAGGCAGAGGGAGAGAGAGAGACACACAGGCAGTGGGGGAGAGAGAGACACACAGGCAGTGGGAGAGAGAGACACACAGGCAGAGGGAGAGAGAGACACACACAGGCAGAGGAGGTGAGAGACACACACAGGCAGAGGGAGAGAGAGAGAGACACAGGCAGAGGGAGAGAGAGACACACACAGGCAGAGGGAGAGAGAGAGACACACAGGCAGAGGGAGAGAGAGAGACAGACACAGAGAGGGATGGAGAGAGAGAGACAGACACAGAAAGGGAAGGAGAGAGAGAGACACAGAGAGGGAGGGAGAGAGACACAGAGAGGGAGGGAGAGAGACACAGAGAGGGAGGGAGGAAGAGAGAGAGTCATAATGCGAGAGAGAGAAGGCAAGAGACATAGAGAAAGAGAATGCAAGAGACAGAGAGAGAGAGAATGGGAGAGAGAGAAAGAGAATGACAGACAGAGGGTGAGACACAGACAGAGAGAGACAATGATTGAGAGAGAGGGGGGGTAGGGAATGAGCGAGGTAGGGAAACAGAAGTAGGGAGACAGAGGTAGGGAGGGAGAAAGAGGGGGAGGGAAGGAATGAGCGAGAGAGAATTAATTAGCGAGACAAAGACAGAGACATAGAAAGAGAGTGAATGGCATGAGAGACGAACAGGGAGACAATGAAAGAGAAAGCAAGAGTGTGTGAGAGAGGAAGAGAGACCGAGAGAGAGACAGAGGCAGACAGAGCGAGGGAGAGACAGAGGCAGACAGAGCGAGGGAGAGACAGACAGAGCGAGGGAGAGACAGACAGAGCGAGGGAAAGACAGACAGAGCGAGGGAAAGATAGACAGAGCGAGGGAAAGACAGACAGAGCGAGGGAGAGACAGACAGAGAGAGGGAGAGACAGAGAGAGAGGGAGAGACAAAGAATGAGAGAGAGAGAGTGTGGAAGGAAATGAGCAAGAGAGGGAGACAGAGGGAGGGATTCAGAACTAGAAAGAGCGAGAGAGAGCGAGAGAATGAGAGAGGGCGAGAGAGAGAGAGTGCATGAGGGAGAGAACGAGAGAGAGAGCCATAGGATGAGATAGAAAGCGACAGAGAAGAGAGTGTGGGAGAGAGAGGGGAAGAGAGAAAGAGAGAGAGAGAACGAGAGAGAGACACCGAGAGAGAGAGAGAGACCGAGAGAGACAGAAAGACCGAGAGAGAGAGAGACCGAGAGAGAGAGAGAGAGAGACCAAGAGACCGAGAGAGAGAGAGAGGGACTGAGAGAGAGAGAGAGACCGAGAGAGAGAGAGAGACCGAGAGAGACAGAAAGACCGAGAGAGACCGAGAGAGAGAGAGACCGAGAGAGAGAGAGACCGAGAGAGAGAGAGACCGAGAGAGAGAGAGACCGAGAGAGAGAGAGAGAGAGACCGAGAGACCGAGAGAGAGAGAGGGACTGAGAGAGAGAGAGAGAGAGACCGAGAGAGAGAGAGACCGAGAGAGAGGGAGACCGAGAGAGGGGGAGACCGAGAGAGGGGGAGACCGAGAGAGGGGGAGACCGAGAGAGGGGGAGACCGAGAGAGGGGGAGACCGAGAGAGGGGGAGACCGAGAGAGCGGGAGACCGAGAGAGGGGGAGACCGAGAGAGAGGGAGATCGAGAGAGAGGGAGATCGAGAGAGAGGGAGAACGAGAGAGAGGGAGAACGAGAGAGAGAAAGAGAGAGAGAAAAAGAGAATGACAGGCAGAGGGAGAGAGAGAATGACAGGCAGAGGGAGAGAGAGAATGACAGGCAGAGGGAGAGAGAGAATGACAGGCAGAGGGAGAGAGAGAGACACACAGGCAGAGGGAGAGAGAGAGACACACAGGCAGAGGGAGAGAGAGAATGACAGGCAGAGGGAGAGAGAGAATGACAGGCAGAGGGAGAGAGAGAATGACAGGCAGAGGGGGAGAGAGAATGACAGGCAGAGGGGGAGAGAGAATGACAGGCAGAGGGGGAGAGAGAATGACAGGCAGTGGGAGAGAGAGAATGACAGGCAGAGGGAGAGAGAGAATGATAGGCAGAGGGAGAGAGAGAATGACAGGCAGAGGGAGAGAGAGAATGACGGCAGAGGGAGAGAGAGAATGACAGGCAGTGGGAGAGAGAGAATGACAGGCAGAGGGAGAGAGAGAATGACAGGCAGTGGGAGAGAGAGAATGACAGGCAGAGGGAGAGAGAGAATGACAGGCAGTGGGAGAGAGAGAATGATAGGCAGAGGGAGAGAGAGAATGACAGGCAGAGGGAGAGAGAGAATGACAGGCAGAGGGAGAGAGAGAATGACGGCACAGGGAGAGAGAGAATGACAGGCAGTGGGAGAGAGAGAATGACAGGCAGAGGGAGAGAGAGAATGACAGGCAGAGGGAGAGAGAGAATGACAGGCAGAGGGAGAGAGAGAATGACAGGCAGAGGGAGAGAGAGAATGACACGCAGAGGGAGAGAGAGAATGACAGGCAGAGGGAGAGAGAGAGACACACAGGCAGAGGGAGAGAGAGAGACACAGGCAGTGGGAGAGAGAGAATGACAGGCAGTGGGAGAGAGAGACACACAGGCAGAGGGAGAGAGAGACACACACAAGCAGAGGGAGTGAGAGCGACACACAGGCAGAGGGAGAGAGAGACACACAGGCAGAGGGAGAGAGAGACACACAGGCAGAGGGAGAGAGAGAGAGACACACAGGCAGAGGGAGAGAGAGACACACACAGGCAGAGGGAGAGAGAGAGACAGACACAGAGAGGGATGGAGAGAGAGAGACAGACACAGAGAGGGAACGAGCGAGAGAGACACAGAGAGGGAGGGAGAGAGACACTGAGAGGGAGGGAGAGAGACACAGAGAGGGAGGGAGAGAGACACAGAGAGGGAGGGAGAGAGACACAGAGAGGGAGGGAGGAAGAGACAGAGAGTCATAATGCGAGAGAGAGAAGGCAAGAGACATAGAGAAAGAGAATGCAAGAAACAGAGAGAGAATGCGAGAGAAAGAGAATGACAGACAGGGAGAGACACAGAGAGAGAGACAATGAATGAGCGAGAGAGAGGGGGTAGGGAATGAGCGAGGTAGGGAGACAGAGGTAGGGAGACAGAGGTAGGGAGGGAGAAAGAGTGGGAGGGAAGGAATGAGCGAGAGAGAATTAATTAGCGGGACAAAGACAGAGACATAGAAAGAGAGTGAATGGCATGTGAGAGGAACAGGGAGACAATGAAAGAGAAAGCAAGAGTGTGTGAGAGAGGAAGAGAGACCGAGAGAGAGACAGAGGCAGACAGAGCGAGGGAGAGACAGAGGCAGAGAGCGAGGGAGTGACAGAGGCAGACAGAGCGAGGGAGGGACAGAGACAGAGAGCGCGAGGGAGGGACGGAGAGCGCGAGGGAGGGACGGAGAGGGCGAGGGAGGGACGGAGAGTGCGAGGGAGAGACGGAGAGCGTGAGGGAGAGACGGAGAGCGTGAGGGAGAGACGGAGAGCGTGAGGGAGAGACAGACAGAGCGAGGGAGAAACAGACAGAGCGAGGGAGAGACAGACAGAGCGAGGGAGAGACAGAGAGCGAGGGAGAGACAGACAGAGAGAGGGAGAGACAGACAGAGAGAGGGAGAGACAGACAGAGAGAGGGAGAGACAGACAGAGAGAGGGAGAGACAGAGAACGAGAGAGAGAGAGGGTGGAAGGAAATGAGCAAGAGATGGAGACAGAGGGAGGGATTCAGAACGAGAAAGAGCGAGAGAGAGCGAGAGAATGAGAGACGGCGAGAGAGAGAGAGTGCATGAGGGAGAGAACGAGAGAGAGAGCCATAGGATGAGAGAGAAAGAGACAGAGAAGAGAGTGTGGGAGAGAGAGGGGAAGAGAGAACGAGAGAGAGAGAACGAGAGAGAGACACCGAGAGAGAGAGAGAGACCGAGATAGAGAGAGAGAGACCGAGAGAGAGAGAGACCGAGAGAGAGAGAGAGAGAGACCAAGAGCCCGAGAGAGAGAGAGAGACCGAGCGAGAGAGAGAGACCGAGAGAGAGAGAGAGAGACCGAGTGAGAGAGACCGAGAGAGTGAGAGAGACCGAGAGAGAGAGAGAGACCGAGAGAGAGAGAGACCGAGAGAGAGAGAGACCGAGAGAGAGAGAGACCGAGAGAGAGAGAGACCGAGAGAGAGAGAGAGAGAGAGAGACCGAGAGAGAGAGAGAGAGAGAGACCGAGAGACCGAGAGAGAGAGAGACTGAGAGAGAGAGAGAGAGACCGAGAGAGAGAGAGACCGAGAGAGAGAGAGACCGAGAGAGAGAGAGAGACCGAGAGAGAGGGAGACCGAGAGAGAGGGAGACCGAGAGAGAGGGAGACCGAGAGAGAGGGAGACCGAGAGAGAGGGAGACCGAGAGAGAGGGAGATCGAGAGAGAGGGAGAACGAGAGAGAGGGAGAACGAGAGAGAGAAAGGGAGAGAGAAAAAGAGAATGACAGGCAGAGGGAGAGAGAGAATGACAGGCAGAGGGAGAGAGAGAATGACAGGCAGAGGGGGAGAGAGAATGACAGGCAGAGGGAGAGAGAGAATGACAGGCAGAGGGAGAGAGTAAATGACAGGCAGAGGGAGAGAAAGAATGACAGGCAGAGGGAGAGAGAGAATGACAGGCAGAGGGAGAGAGAGACACACACAGGCAGAGGGAGAGAGAGACACACACAGGCAGAGGGAGAGAGAGAATGACAGGCAGAGGGAGAGAGAGAATGACAGGCAGAGGGAGAGAGAGACACACACAGGCAGAGGGAGAGAGAGAGACACACAGGCAGTGGGGGAGAGAGAGACACACAGGCAGTGGGAGAGAGAGACACACAGGCAGAGGGAGAGAGAGACACACACAGGCAGAGGGAGAGAGAGACACACAAAGGCAGAGGAGGTGAGAGACACACACAGGCAGAGGGAGAGAGAGAGAGACACAGGCAGAGGGAGAGAGAGACACACACAGGCAGAGGGAGAGAGAGAGACACACAGGCAGAGGGAGAGAGAGAGACAGACACAGAGAGGGATGGAGAGAGAGAGACAGACACAGAAAGGGAAGGAGAGAGAGAGACACAGAGAGGGAGGGAGAGAGACACAGAGAGGGAGGGAGAGAGACACAGAGAGGGAGGGAGGAAGAGAGAGAGTCATAATGCGAGAGAGAGAAGGCAAGAGACATAGAGAAAGAGAATGCAAGAGACAGAGAGAGAGAGAATGCGAGAGAAAGAGAATGACAGACAGGGAGAGACACAGACAGAGAGAGACAATGAATGAGAGAGAGAGAGGGGGTAGGGAATGAGCGAGGTAGGGAGACAGAAGTAGGGAGACAGAGGTAGGGAGGGAGAAAGAGGGGGAGGGAAGGAATGAGCGAGAGAGAATTAATTAGCGAGACAAAGACAGAGACATAGAAAGAGAGTGAATGGCATGAGAGACGAACAGGGAGACAATGAAAGAGAAAGCAAGAGTGTGTGAGAGAGGAAGAGAGACCGAGAGAGAGACAGAGGCAGACAGAGCGAGGGAGAGACAGAGGCAGACAGAGCGAGGGAGAGACAGACAGAGCGAGGGAGAGACAGACAGAGCGAGGGAAAGACAGACAGAGCGAGGGAAAGACAGACAGAGCGAGGGAAAGATAGACAGAGCGAGGGAAAGACAGACAGAGCGAGGGAGAGACAGACAGAGAGAGGGAGAGACAGAGAGAGAGGGAGAGACAAAGAATGAGAGAGAGAGAGTGTGGAAGGAAATGAGCAAGAGAGGGAGACAGAGGGAGGGATTCAGAACTAGAAAGAGCGAGAGAGAGCGAGAGAATGAGAGAGGGCGAGAGAGAGAGAGTGCATGAGGGAGAGAACGAGAGAGAGAGCCATAGGATGAGATAGAAAGCGACAGAGAAGAGAGAGTGGGAGAGAGAGGGGAAGAGAGAACGAGAGAGAGAGAACGAGAGAGAGACACCGAGAGAGAGAGAGAGACCGAGAGAGACAGAAAGACCGAGAGAGAGAGAGACCGAGAGAGAGAGAGAGAGAGACCAAGAGACCGAGAGAGAGAGAGACCGATTGAGAGAGAGAGAGAGACCGAGAGAGAGAGAGAGACCGAGAGAGACCGAGAGAGAGAGAGACCGAGTGAGAGAGAGACCGAGTGAGAGAGAGAGACCGAGAGAGAGAGAGAGAGAGACCGAGAGACCGAGAGAGAGAGAGGGACTGAGAGAGAGAGAGAGAGAGACCGAGAGAGAGAGAGACCGAGAGAGAGGGAGACCGAGAGAGAGGGAGACCGAGAGAGAGGGAGACCGAGAGAGAGAGAGACCGAGAGAGAGAGAGAGAGAGACCAAGTGAGAGTGAGAGAGAGAGAGAGAGACCGAGTGAGAGAGAGAGACCGAGAGAGAGAGAGAGACCGAGTGAGACAGCAAGACCGAGAGAGACCGAGAGAGAGAGAGACCGAGAGAGAGAGAGACCGAGAGAGAGAGAGACCGAGAGAGAGAGAGAGACCGAGAGAGGGAGAGAGAGAGACCGAGAGACCGAGAGAGAGAGAGGGACTGAGAGAGAGAGAGAGAGAGACCGAGAGAGAGAGAGACCGAGAGAGAGGGAGACCGAGAGAGAGGGAGACCGAGAGAGGGGGAGACCGAGAGAGGGGGAGACCGAGAGAGGGGGAGACCGAGAGAGGGGGAGACCGAGAGAGGGGGAGACCGAGAGAGGGGGAGACCGAGAGAGAGGGAGATCGAGAGAGAGGGAGATCGAGAGAGAGGGAGAACGAGAGAGGGAGAACGAGAGAGAGAAAGAGAGAGAGAAAAAGAGAATGACAGGCAGAGGGAGAGAGAGAATGACAGGCAGAGGGAGAGAGAGAATGACAGGCAGAGGGAGAGAGAGAATGACAGGCAGAGGGAGAGAGAGAATGACAGGCAGAGGGAGAGAGAGAGACACACAGGCAGAGGGAGAGAGAGAGACACACAGGCAGAGGGAGAGAGAGAATGACAGGCAGAGGGAGAGAGAGAATGACAGGCAGAGGGAGAGAGAGAATGACAGGCAGAGGGAGAGAGAGAATGACAGGCAGAGGGGGAGAGAGAATGACAGGCAGAGGGGGAGAGAGAATGGCAGGCAGTGGGAGAGAGAGAATGACAGGCAGAGGGAGAGAGAGAATGATAGGCAGAGGGAGAGAGAGAATGACAGGCAGAGGGAGAGAGAGAATGACGGCAGAGGGAGAGAGAGAATGACAGGCAGTGGGAGAGAGAGAATGACAGGCAGAGGGAGAGAGAGAATGACAGGCAGTGGGAGAGAGAGAATGACAGGCAGAGGGAGAGAGAGAATGACAGGCAGAGGGAGAGAGAGAATGACAGGCAGAGGGAGAGAGAGAATGACAGGCAGTGGGAGAGAGAGAATGATAGGCAGAGGGAGAGAGAGAATGACAGGCAGAGGGAGAGAGAGAATGACAGGCAGAGGGAGAGAGAGAATGACACGCAGAGGGAGAGAGAGACACACACAGGCAGAGGGAGAGAGAGAGACACACAGGCAGTGGGGGAGAGAGAGACACACAGGCAGTGGGAGAGAGAGACACACAGGCAGAGGGAGAGAGAGACACACACAGGCAGAGGGAGAGAGAGACACACAAAGGCAGAGGAGGTGAGAGACACACACAGGCAGAGGGTGAGAGAGAGAGACACAGGCAGAGGGAGAGAGAGACACACACAGGCAGAGGGAGAGAGAGAGACACACAGGCAGAGGGAGAGAGAGAGACAGACACAGAGAGGGATGGAGAGAGAGAGACAGACACAGAAAGGGAAGGAGAGAGAGAGACACAGAGAGGGAGGGAGAGAGACACAGAGAGGGAGGGAGAGAGACACAGAGAGGGAGGGAGTAAGAGAGAGAGTCATAATGCGAGAGAGAGAAGACAAGAGACATAGAGAAAGAGAATGCAAGAGACAGAGAGAGAGAGAATGCGAGAGAAAGAGAATGACAGACAGGGAGAGACACAGACAGAGAGAGACAATGAATGAGAGAGAGAGAGGGGGTAGGGAATGAGCGAGGTAGGGAGACAGAAGTAGGGAGACAGAGGTAGGGAGGGAGAAAGAGGGGGAGGGAAGGAATGAGCGAGAGAGAATTAATTAGCGAGACAAAGACAGAGACATAGAAAGAGAGTGAATGGCATGAGAGACGAACAGGGAGACAATGAAAGA
Organism: Carcharodon carcharias; assembly: GCF_017639515.1. Lineage (NCBI taxonomy): Eukaryota > Metazoa > Chordata > Chondrichthyes > Lamniformes > Lamnidae > Carcharodon > Carcharodon carcharias. Next base: position 43,228,325 of record NC_054489.1, on the reverse strand, counting down.
GAAAGCAAGAGTGTGTGAGAGAGGAAGAGAGACCGAGAGAGAGACAGAGGCAGACAGAGCGAGGGAGAGACAGAGGCAGACAGAGCGAGGGAGAGACAGACAGAGCGAGGGAGAGACAGACAGAGCGAGGGAAAGACAGACAGAGCGAGGGAAAGATAGACAGAGCGAGGGAAAGACAGACAGAGCGAGGGAGAGACAGACAGAGAGAGGGAGAGACAGAGAGAGAGGGAGAGACAAAGAATGAGAGAGAGAGAGTGTGGAAGGAAATGAGCAAGAGAGGGAGACAGAGGGAGGGATTCAGAACTAGAAAGAGCGAGAGAGAGCGAGAGAATGAGAGAGGGCGAGAGAGAGAGAGTGCATGAGGGAGAGAACGAGAGAGAGAGCCATAGGATGAGATAGAAAGCGACAGAGAAGAGAGTGTGGGAGAGAGAGGGGAAGAGAGAACAAGAGAGAGAGAACGAGAGAGAGACACCGAGAGAGAGAGAGAGACCGAGAGAGACAGAAAGACCGAGAGAGAGAGAGACCGAGAGAGAGAGAGAGAGAGACCAAGAGACCGAGGAGAGAGAGAGGGACTGAGAGAGAGAGAGAGACCGAGAGAGAGAGAGAGACCGAGAGAGACAGAAAGACCGAGAGAGACCGAGAGAGAGAGAGTCCGAGAGAGAGAGAGACCGAGAGAGAGAGAGACCGAGAGAGAGAGAGAGAGAGACCGAGAGACCGAGAGAGAGAGAGGGACTGAGAGAGAGAGAGAGAGAGACCGAGAGAGAGAGAGACCGAGAGAGAGGGAGACCGAGAGAGAGGGAGACCGAGAGAGGGGGAGACCGAGAGAGGGGGAGACCGAGAGAGGGGGAGACCGAGAGAGGGGGAGACCGAGAGAGGGGGAGACCGAGAGAGGGGGAGACCGAGAGAGGGGGAGATCGAGAGAGAGGGAGATCGAGAGAGAGGGAGAACGAGAGAGAGGGAGAACGAGAGAGAGAAAGAGAGAGAGAAAAAGAGAATGACAGGCAGAGGGAGAGAGAGAATGACAGGCAGAGGGAGAGAGAGAATGACAGGCAGAGGGAGAGAGAGAATGACAGGCAGAGGGAGAGAGAGAGACACACAGGCAGAGGGAGAGAGAGAGACACACAGGTAGAGGGAGAGAGAGAATGACAGGCAGAGGGAGAGAGAGAATGACAGGCAGAGGGAGAGAGAGAATGACAGGCAGAGGGGGAGAGAGAATGACAGGCAGAGGGGGAGAGAGAATGACAGGCAGTGGGAGAGAGAGAATGACAGGCAGAGGGAGAGAGAGAATGATAGGCAGAGGGAGAGAGAGAATGACAGGCAGAGGGAGAGAGAGAATGACGGCAGAGGGAGAGAGAGAATGACAGGCAGTGGGAGAGAGAGAATGACAGGCAGAGGGAGAGAGAGAATGACAGGCAGTGGGAGAGAGAGAATGACAGGCAGAGGGAGAGAGAGAATGACAGGCAGAGGGAGAGAGAGAATGACAGGCAGAGGGAGAGAGAGAATGACAGGCAGTGGGAGAGAGAGAATGATAGGCAGAGGGAGAGAGAGAATGACAGGCAGAGGGAGAGAGAGAATGACAGGCAGAGGGAGAGAGAGAATGACAGGCAGTGGGAGAGAGAGAATTACAGGCAGAGGGAGAGAGAGAATGACAGGCAGAGGGAGAGAGAGAATGACAGGCAGAGGGAGAGAGAGAATGACAGGCAGAGGGAGAGAGAGAATGACAGGCAGAGGGAGAGAGAGAATGACAGGCAGAGGGAGAGAGAGACACACACAGGCAGAGGGAGAGAGAGAGACACAGGCAGTGGGAGAGAGAGAATGACAGGCAGTGGGAGAGAGAGACACACAGGCAGAGGGAGAGAGAGACACACACAAGCAGAGGGAGTGAGAGCGACACACAGGCAGAGGGAGAGAGAGACACACAGGCAGAGGGAGAGAGAGAGACACACACAGGCAGAGGGAGAGAGAGACACACACAGGCAGAGGGAGAGAGAGAGACAGACACAGAGAGTGATGGAGAGAGAGAGACAGACACAGAGAGGGAACGAGCGAGAGAGACACAGAGAGGGAGGGAGAGAGACACTGAGAGGGAGGGAGAGAGACACAGAGAGGGAGGGAGAGAGACACAGAGAGGGAGGGAGAGAGACACAGAGAGGGAGGGAGGAAGAGACAGAGAGTCATAATGCGAGAGAGAGAAGGCAAGAGACATAGAGAAAGAGAATGCAAGAAACAGAGAGAGAATGCGAGAGAAAGAGAATGACAGACAGGGAGAGACACAGAGAGAGAGACAATGAATGAGCGAGAGAGAGGGGGTAGGGAATGAGCGAGGTAGGGAGACAGAGGTAGGGAGACAGAGGTAGGGAGGGAGAAAGAGTGGGAGGGAAGGAATGAGCGAGAGAGAATTAATTAGCGGGACAAAGACAGAGACATAGAAAGAGAGTGAATGGCATGTGAGAGGAACAGGGAGACAATGAAAGAGAAAGCAAGATTGTGTGAGAGAGGAAGAGAGACCGAGAGAGAGACAGAGGCAGACAGAGCGAGGGAGAGACAGAGGCAGAGAGCGAGGGAGTGACAGAGGTAGACAGAGCGAGGGAGGGACAGAGACAGAGAGCGCGAGGGAGGGACGGAGAGCGCGAGGGAGGGACGGAGAGGGCGAGGGAGGGACGGAGAGTGCGAGGGAGAGACGGAGAGCGTGAGGGAGAGACGGAGAGCGTGAGGGAGAGACGGAGAGCGTGAGGGAGAGACAGACAGAGCGAGGGATAAACAGACAGAGCGAGGGAGAGACAGACAGAGCGAGGGAGAGACAGACAGAGCGAGGGAGAGACAGAGAACGAGAGAGAGAGAGGGTGGAAGGAAATGAGCAAGAGAGGGAGACAGAGGGAGGGATTCAGAACGAGAAAGAGCGAGAGAGAGCGAGAGAATGAGAGAGTGCGAGAGAGAGAGTGCATGAGGGAGAGAACGAGAGAGAGAGCCATAGGATGAGAGAGAAAGCGACAGAGAAGAGTGTGTGGGAGAGAGAGGGGAAGAGAGAACGAGAGAGAGAGAGATAACGAGAGAGAGAGAGAGACCGAGAGAGACAGAAAGACCGAGAGAGACCGAGAGAGAGAGAGACCGAGAGAGAGAGAGAGAGAGAGAGACCAAGAGACCGAGAGAGAGAGAGAGAGACCGAGAGAGAGAGAGAGAGAGACCGAGAGAGAGAGAGAGAGAGAGAGACCGAGAGAGACAGAAAGACCGAGAGAGACCGAGAGAGAGAGAGAGAGCGAGAGAGAGAGAGAGACCGAGAGAGAGAGAGACCGAGAGAGAGAGAGAGCGAGAGAGAGAGAGAGACCGAGAGAGAGGGAGAGACCGAGAGAGAGTGAGACCGAGAGAGAGTGAGACCGAGAGAGAGTGAGACCGAGAGAGAGGGAGACCGAGAGAGAGGGAGACCGAGAGAGAGGGAGACCGAGAGAGAGGGAGACCGAGAGAGAGGGAGACCGAGAGAGAGAAAGAGAGAGAGAAAAAGAGAATGACAGGCAGAGGGAGAGAGAGAATGACAGGCAGAGGGAGAGAGAGAATGACAGGCAGAGGGAGAGAGAGAATGACAGGCAGAGGGAGAGAGAGAATGACAGGCAGAGGGAGAGAGAGAATGACAGGCAGAGGGAGAGAGAGAATGACAGGCAGTGGGAGAGAGAGAATGACAGGCAGAGGGAGAGAGAGAGAATCACAGGCAGAGGGGGAGAGAGAATGACAGGCAGAGGGGGAGAGAGAATGACAGGCAGAGGGGGAGAGAGAATGACAGGCAGAGGGGGAGAGAGAATGACAGGCAGAGGGGGAGAGAGAATGACAGGCAGAGGGAGAGAGAGAATGACAGGCAGAGGGAGAGAGAGAATGACAGGCAGAGGGAGAGAGAGAATGACAGGCAAGAGAATGACAGGCAGAGGGGGAGAGAGAATGACAGGTAGAGGGAGAGAGAGAATGACAGGCAGAGGGGGTGAGAGAATGACAGGCAGAGGGGGAGAGAGAATGACAGGCAGAGGGGGAGAGAGAATGACAGGCAGAGGGAGAGAGAGAATGACAGGCAGAGGGAGAGAGAGAATGACAGGATAGAGAATGAGCGGCAGAGGGAGAGAGAGAATGAGAGGCAGAGGGAGAGAGAGAATGACAGGCAGAGGGGGAGAGAGAATGACAGGCAGAGGGGGAGAGAGAATGACAGGCAGAGGGGGAGATAGAATGACAGGCAGAGGGAGAGAGAGAATGACAGGCAGAGGGAGGGAAAGAATGACAGGCAGAGGGAGGGAGAGAATGACAGGCAGTGGGAGAGAGAGAATGACAGGCAGTGGGAGAGAGAGAATGACAGGCAGAGGGAGAGAGAGAATCACAGGCAGAGGGAGAGAGAGAGACACACAGGCAGAGGGAGAGAGAGAGAGGGACTGAGAGAGAGAGAGAGACCGAGAGAGAGAGAGAGACCGAGAGAGAGACCGAGAGAGAGAGAGAGACTGAGAGAGAGAGAGAGAGAGACCGAGTGAGAGAGAGAGACCGAGAGAGAGACAGAGAGAGACCGAAAGAGAGAGAGAGACCGAGAGAGAGACTGAGAGAGAGAACGAGATGGAGAGAGAGAAACCAAGAGAGAGAGACCGAGAGAGAGAGAGAGACCGAGAGAGAGAGAGAACGAGAGGGACATAGAGAGAACGACAGAGAGAGAGAGACCCAGAGAGAGGGAGAGACCGAGAGAGAGGGAGAGACCGAGAGAGGGAGAGAGCGACCGAGAGAGGGAGAGAGAGACCGAGAGAGAGACCGAGAGAGAGAGACCGAGAGAGAGAGAACGACAGAGAGAGAACGACAGAGAGAGAGAGACCCAGAGAGAGAGAGAGAGAGAGACCGAGTGAGTGAGGGAGAGACCGAGAGAGTGAGTGAGAGACCGAGAGAGTGAGTGAAAGACCGAGTGAGTGAGAGAGAGACCGAGTGAGTGAGAGAGAGACCGAGAGAGAGACCGAGAGAGAGAGACCGAGAGAGAGAGACCGAGAGAGAGAGAGAGAGAGAGACCGAGAGAGAGAGAGAGAGAGACCGAGAGAGAGAGAGAAACCGAGAGAGAGAGAGAGACCAAGATAGAGAGAGAGACCGAGAGAGAGAGAGACCGAGTGAGAGAGAGAGACCGAGAGAGAAAGAGAGACCGAGAGATAGACCGAGAGAAAGAGAGACCGAGAGAGAGAGAGACCGAGAGAGAGAGAGACCGAGTGAGAGAGAGACCGAGTGAGGGAGAGACTGAGTGAGGGAGAGACCGAGTGAGGGAGAGACCGAGAGAGACCGAGAGAGAGAGACCGAGAGAGAGAGACCGAGAGAGAGAGACCGAGAGAGAGAGAGAACGAGAGGGAGAGAGAGAGAACGACAGAATGAGAGAGACCCAGAGAGAGAGACCAAGAGAGAGAGAGAGACCGAGAGAGAGAGACCGAGAGAGAGAGACTGAGAGAGAGAGACCGAGAGAGAGAGAGCGAGAGAGGGAGAGAGCGAGAGAGGGAGAGACCGAGAGAGGGAGAGACCGAGAGAGGGAGAGACCGAGAGAGACCGAGAGAGAGAGACCGAGAGAGAGAGTCCGAGAGAGAGAGAGAGAGACCGAGAGAGAGAGAGAGAGACCAAGAGAGAGAGACCGAGAGAGAGAGAGAGACCGAGAGAGAGACTGAGAGAGAGAACGAGATGGAGAGAGAGAAACCAAGAGAGAGAGACCGAGAGAGAGAGAGAGACCGAGAGAGAGAGAGAACGAGAGGGACATAGAGAGAACGACAGAGAGAGAGAGACCCAGAGAGAGGGAGAGACCGAGAGAGAGGGAGAGACCGAGAGAGGGAGAGAGCGACCGAGAGAGGGAGAGAGAGACCGAGAGAGAGACCGAGAGAGAGAGACCGAGAGAGAGAGAACGACAGAGAGAGAACGACAGAGAGAGAGAGACCCAGAGAGAGAGAGAGAGAGAGACCGAGAGAGAGAGAGAGACCGAGAGAGGGAGAGAGAGACCGAGAGAGGGAGAGAGAGACCGAGAGAGGGAGAGAGAGACCGAGAGAGGGAGAGAGAGACCGAGAGAGAGACCGAGAGAGAGAGACCGAGAGAGAGAGACCGAGAGAGAGAGAGAGAGAGAGACCGAGAGAGAGAGAGAGAGACCGAGAGAGAGAGAGAAAAAGCAATAGAGAGAGAGAGAGACCAAGAGAGAGAGATAGACCGAGAGAGAGAGAGACCGAGAGAGAAAGAGAGACCGAGAGAGAAAGAGAGACCGAGAGATAGACCGAGAGAAAGAGAGACCGAGAGAGAGAGAGACCGAGAGAGAGAGAGACCGAGCGAGAGAGAGAGACCGAGTGAGAGAGAGACTGAGTGAGGGAGAGACCGAGTGAGGGAGAGACCGAGAGAGACCGAGAGAGAGAGACCGAGAGAGAGAGACCGAGAGAGAGAGACCGATAGAGAGAGAGAACGAGAGGGAGAGAGAGAGAACGACAGAATGAGAGAGACCCAGAGAGAGAGACCAAGAGAGAGAGAGAGACCGAGAGAGAGAGACCGAGAGAGAGAGACCGAGAGAGAGAGACCGAGAGAGAGAGAGCGAGAGAGGGAGAGCGAGAGAGGGAGAGAGCGAGAGAGGGAGAGACCGAGAGAGGGAGAGACCGAGAGAGACCGAGAGAGAGAGACCGAGAGAGAGAGTCCGAGAGAGAGAGAGAGAGACCGAGAGAGAGAGAGAGAGACCAAGAGAGAGAGACCGAGAGAGAGAGAGAGAGAGAGAGAGAGAGACCCAGAGAGAGAGAGAGAGACCAAGAGAGAGAGACCGAGAGAGAGAGAGAGAGAGAGAGACCGAGAGAGAGAGAGAGAGAGAGACCGAGAGAGAGAGAGAGAGAGACCAAGAGAGAGAGACCGAGAGAGAGAGAGAGACCCAGAGAGAGAGAGAGAGACCAAGAGAGAGAGACCGAGAGAGAGAGAGAGAGAGAGAGAGAGAGACCGAGAGAGAGAGAGAGAGAGACCGAGAGAGAGAGAGAGAGAGACCGAAATAGAGAGAGAGAGAGAGACCGAGAGAGGGAGAGAGCGACACACATAGAGAGAGAGGGAGAGAGCGACACACACAGAGACAGAGGGAGAGCGACTCACAGAGCGAGAGAGAGAGACACACAGAGAGAGAGAGAGACACACAGAGAGAGAGAGAGATACACAGAGAGAGAGAGAGACACACACAGAGAGAGAGAGAGCGACACACAGAGAGGGAGAGAGCGACACACAGAGAGGGAGAGAGCGACACACAGAGAGGGAGAGAGCGACACACAGAGAGAAAAGCGACACAAAGAGAGAAAAGCGACACAGAGAGAGAGAGAGAGGGAGAGAGCGACACAGAGAGAGAGAGGGGGAAAGCGACACAGAGAGAGAGAGAGGGAGAGAGCGACACACACAGAGACAGAGGGAGAGCGACTCACAGAGAGAGAGAGAGAGCGAGACAGACACACAGAGAGAGAGAGCGACACACACAGAGAGAGAGCGACACAGAGAGAGAGAGAGAGCGACACACAGAGAGAGAGAGAGCGACACACAGAGAGAGAGAGAGCGACACACAAAGAGAGAGAGAGAGTGACACACACACAGACAGAGAGAGAGAGCGACACACACACAGACAGAGAGAGAGAGCGACACACACACAGACAGAGAGAGAGAGCGACACACACAGAGAGAGAGAGAGAGCGACACACAGAGAGAGAGAGAGAGAGAGTGACACACAGAGAGAGAGAGTGACACACAGAGAGAGAGAGTGACACAGACACACAGAGAGAGAGAGCGACACAGACACACAGAGAGAGAGAGCGACACAGACACACAGAGAGAGAGAGCGACACAGACACACAGAGAGAGAGAGCGACACAGACACACAGAGAGAGCGACACAGAGAGAGAGAGAGAGAGAGCGACACACAGAGAGAGAGAGCGACACACACAGAGGGAGAGAGCGACACACACAGAGGGAGAGAGCGACACACACAGAGGGAGAGACACATAAAGAGAGAGAGACACATAGAGAGAGAGAGAGACACAGAGAGAGCGAGACAATGAGAGAGACCGACAGAGAGAGAGAGACCGACAGAGAGAGAGACAGGGAGAGAGAGAGACAGGGAGAGAGAGAGACAGGGAGAGAGAGAGAGAGAGTGAGAGAGAGAGTGAGAGAGAGAGAGTGAGAGAGAGTGAGAGAGAGAGAGTGAGGGAGAGAGAGTGAGGGAGAGATAGGGAGGGAGAGATAGGGAGGGAGAGATAGGGAGGGAGAGACAGGGAGGGAGAGACAGGGAGGGAGAGACAGGGAGGGAGAGACAGGGAGGGAGAGAGAGACAGGGAGGAAGACTGAGACACGGAGAGAGAAAGGTAGAGACACAGAAAGAGAGAGAGACGCGGAGAGAGAGACAGGGAGAGAGAGGGAGACTGGGAGAGAGAGAGAGAGACAGGGAGAGAGAGAGAGAGACACACACAGAGAGAGAGAGAGAGAGCGACACACAGAGAGGGAGAGAGCGACACACAGGGAGGGAGAGAGCGACACACAGGGAGGGAGAGAGCGACACACAGGGAGGGAGAGAGCGACACACAGGGAGGGAGAGAGCGACACACAGGGAGGGAGAGAGTGACACACAGGGAGGGAGAGAGCGACACACAGAGAGAGAGGGAGAGAGCGACACAAAGAGAGAGAGGGAGAGAGCGACACACAGAGAGAGAGGGAGAGAGCGACACACAGAGAGAGAGGGAGAGAGCGACACACAGAGAGAGAGGGAGAGAGCGACACACAGAGAGAGAGAGCGACACAGAGAGAGAGAGAGAGAGTGAGCGACACACACCCAGAGAGAGAGCGACACACACACACAGAGTGACACACACACAGAGAGAGAGCGACACACACAGAGAGAGAGCGACACACACACACACAGAGAGAGCGACACACACACAGAGAGAGAGAGAGCGACACACAGAGAGGGAGAGAGCGACACACAGGGAGGGAGAGAGCGACACACAGGGAGGGAGAGAGCGACACACAGGGAGGGAGAGAGCGACACACAGGGAGGGAGAGAGCGACACACAGGGAGGGAGAGAGCGACACACAGAGAGAGAGGGAGAGAGCGACACAAAGAGAGAGAGGGAGAGAGCGACACACAGAGAGAGAGGGAGAGAGCGACACACAGAGAGAGAGGGAGAGAGCGACACACAGAGAGAGAGGGAGAGAGCGACACACAGAGAGAGAGCGACACAGAGAGAGAGAGAGAGAGTGAGCGACACACACCCAGAGAGAGAGCGACACACACACAGAGAGAGAGCGACACACACAGAGAGAGAGCGACACACACAGAGAGAGAGCAACACACACAGAGAGAGAGCGACACACACACACACAGAGAGAGCGACACACACACAGAGAGAGAGAGAGCGACACAGAGAGAGAGAGAGAGAGCGACACACACACACACAGAGAGACCGACACACACAGAGAGAGAGAGAGCGACACACACACAGAGAGAGAGAGCGACACACACAGAGAGAGAGAGAGAGAGAGCGACACACACACACAGAGAGCGACACATACACACACAGAGAGCGACACACACACACACAGAGAGCGACACACACACACACAGAGAGCGACACACACACACACAGAGAGCGACACACACATACAGAGAATGACACACACACACACACACACACAGAGAGCGACACACTCACACACACACACAGAGAGCGACACACACACACACACACACAGAGCGACACACACACACACACACAGAGGGAGCGACACACACACACACAGAGCGACATACACACACACACACACACAGAGCGACATACACACACACACACAAACACACAGAGAGCGACATACACACACACGCACACACACACACAGAGAGCGACACACACACACACACACACACACAGAGCGACACACACACACACAGAGAGCGACACACACACACACACAGAGAGCGACACACACACACACACACACAGAGCAACACACACACACACACACACAGAGCGACACACACACACACACAGAGAGCGACACACACAAACACACACAGAGAGCGACACACACACACACACACACACAGAGCGACACACACACACAGAGAGAGAGAGTGACATGCACACACACACACAAAGAGCGACACACACACATAAACACACACACAGAGCGACACACACACACACACACAGCGACACACACACAGAGCGACACACACACACACACACACACACACAGAGCGACACACACACACACACACACAGAGCGACACACACACACACAGAGCGACACACACACACACAGAGAGCGACACACACACACACACACACACACACACACACACAGAGAGCGACACACACACACACAGAGAGCGACACACACACACACAGAGAGCGACACACACACACACAGAGAGCGACACACACACACACACACACACACAGAGCGACACACACACACACAGAGCAACACACACACACACACACACACACACACAGAGCGACACACACACATACACACAGAGAGCGACACACACACACACACACAGCGACACACACACACACACACAGAGAGCGACACACACACACACGCACAGAGAGCGACACACACACACACGCACAGAGAGCGACATACACGCACACACAGAGAGAGCGACACACACACACACACAGAGAGAGAGCGAAACACAGAGAGAGAGCGACACACAGAGAGAGAGAGCGACACACACAGAGAGAGAGCGACACACAGAGAGAGAGAGAGCGACACACACACAGAGAGAGAGCGACACACACACAGAGAGAGAGCGACACACACACACAGAGAGAGCGACACACACACACACAGAGAGCGACACACACACAGAGAGAGAGCGACACACACACAGAGAGAGAGCGACACACACACAGAGAGAGAGCGACACAGAGAGAGAGAGAGAGCGACACACACACAGAGAAAGAGAGCGACACACACACAGAGAAAGAGAGCGACACACACACAGAGAAAGAGAGCGACACACACACAGAGAAAGAGAGCGACACACACACAGAGAAAGAGAGCGACACACACACACAGAGAGAGAGCGACACACACACAGAGAGAGAGAGAGAGCGACACACACAGGGAGAGAGAGAGAGAGCGACACACACAGAGAGAGAGAGAGAGAGAGCTACACACACACAGAGAGAGAGAGAGAGCGACACATACAGTGAGGGAGAGAGCGACACACACAGAGAGAGAGAGTGAGAGCGACACACACACAGAGAGAGAGAGTGTCACACACACAGAGAGAGACATAGAGAGCTACACACACAGAGAGAGAGCGACACAGAAAGATTGAGAGAGCGACACACACAAAGAGAGAGAGAGACACATAGAGAGAGGGAGACACATAGAGAGAGACACAGAGAGAGAGAGAGAGACACAGAGAGAGAGAGAGAGACACCGACAGAGAGAGAGAGACCGACAGAGAGAGAGAGACCGACAGAGAGAAAGAGACCGACAGAGATAGAGACAGGGAGAGAGAGAGACAGGGAGAGAGAGAGACAGGGAGAGAGAGAGAGTGAGAGAGAGAGAGTGAGAGAGAGAGAGTGAGAGAGAGAGAGTGACAGAGAGAGAGTGACAGAGAGAGAGTGACAGAGAGACAGGGAGGGAAAGACAGGGAGGGAGAGACAGGGAGGGAGAGACAGGGAGGGAGAGACAGGGAGGGAGAGACAGGGAGGGAGAGACAGGGAGGGAGAGACAGGGTGGGAGAGACAGGGTGGGAGAGACAGGGAGGGAGAGAGAGACAGGGAGGGAGAGAGAGACAGGGAGGGAGAGAGAGACAGGGAGGGAGAGAGAGACAGGGAGGGAGAGAGAGACAGGGAGGGAGAGAGAGACAGGGAGGGAGAGAGAGACAGGGAGGGAGAGAGAGACAGGGAGGGAGAGAGAGACAGGGAGGGACAGAGAGAGAGACGCGGAGAGGGAGACGCGGAGAGAGAGACCGACAGAGAGAGAGACAAGGAGAGAGAGAGACAGGGAGAGAGAGAGACAGGGAGAGAGAGAGACAGGGAGAGAGAGAGACAGTGAGAGAGAGAGACAGCTAGAGAGTGAGAGAGAGAGTGAGAGTGAGAGAGTGAGAGAGAGAGAGAGAGTGAGAGAGAGACAGAGAGGGAGAGACAGAGAGGGAGAGACAGAGAGGGAGAGACAGAGAGGGAGAGACAGAGAGGGAGAGAAAGGGAGGGAGAGACGGGGAGGGAGAGACGGGAGGGAGAGACGGGGAGGGAGAGACGGGGAGGGAGAGACGGGGAGGGAGAGACAGGGAGGGAGAGACAGGGAGGGAGAGACAGGGAGGGAGAGAGAGACAAGGAGGGAGAGAGAGACAGGGAGGGAGAGAGAGACAGGGAGGGAGAGAGAGACAGGGAGGGAGAGAGAGACAGGGAGAGAGAGAGAGAGAGCGACACACAGGGAGGGAGGGAGCGACACACAGGGAGGGAGACAGCGACACACAGGGAGGGAGACAGCGACACACAGGGAGGGAGACAGCGACACACAGGGAGGGAGACAGCGACACACAGGGAGGGAGACAGCGACACACAGGGAGGGAGAGAGCGACACACAGGGAGGGAGAGAGCAACACACAGGGAGGGAGAGAGCGACACACAGGGAGGGAGAGAGCGACACACAGAGATACGGAGAGAGCGACACACAGAGAGATGGAGAGTGCGACACACAGAGGGAGAGAGCGACACACAGAGGGAGAGAGCGACACACAGAGGGAGAGAGCGACACACAGGGAGGGAGAGAGCGACACACAGGGAGGGAGAGAACGACACACAGGGAGGAAGAGAGTGACAAACAGGGAGGGAGACAGCGACACACAGAGATACGGAGAGAGCGACACACAGAGAGATGGAGAGTGCGACACACAGAGGGAGAGAGCGACACACAGAGGGAGAGAGCGACACACAGAGGGAGAGAGCGACACACAGAGGGAGAGAGCGACACACAGAGGGAGAGAGCGACACACAGAGAGGGAGACAAACACACAGAGAGGGAGAGAGCGACACAGAGAGAGGGAGAGAGCGACAAAGAAAGAGGGAGAGAGCGACACAGAGAGAGAGAGGGAGAGAGAGGGAGAGAACAACACAGAGAGAGAGGGAGCGAGCGACACACAGAGAGAAAGAGAGAGAGAGAGCGACACACAGGGAGGGAGACAGCGACACACAGGGAGGGAGAGAGCGACACACAGGGAGGGAGAGAGCGACACACAGGGAGGGAGAGAGCGACACACAGAGGGAGAGAGCGACACACAGAGGGAGAGAGCGACACACAGAGGGAGAGAGCGACACACAGGGAGGGAGAGAGCGACACACAGGGAGGGAGAGAGCGACACACAGGGAGGGAGAGTGCGACACACAGGGAGGGAGAGTGCGACACACAGGGAGGGAGACAGCGACACACAGGGAGGGAGACAGCGACACACAGGGAGGGAGACAGCGACACACAGGGAGGGAGACAGCGACACACAGGGAGGGAGACAGCGACACACAGGGAGGGAGACAGCGACACACAGGGAGGGAGACAGCGACACACAGGGAGGGAGACAGCGACACACAGGGAGGGAGACAGCGACACACAGGGAGGGAGACAGCGACACACAGGGAGGGAGACAGCGACACACAGGGAGGGAGAGAGCGACACACAGGGAGGGAGAGAGCGACACACAGGGAGGGTGAGAGCGACACACAGGGAGGGAGAGAGCGACACACAGGGAGGGAGAGAGCGACACACAGGGAGGGAGAGAGCGACACACAGGGAGGGAGAGAGCGACACACAGGGAGGGAGAGAGCGACTCAAAGGGAGGGAGAGAGCGACACACAGGGAGGGAGAGAGCGACACACAGGGAGGGAGAGAGCGACACAGAGAGAGGGAGAGAGTGACACAGAGAGAGGGAGAGAGCGACACAGAGAGAGAGAGGGAGAGAGAGAGGGAGAGAGCGAGACAGAGAGAGGGAGAGAGCGAGACAGAGAGAGGGGAGAGAGCGACACAGAGAGAGGGAGAGAGAGCGACACAGAGAGAGAGGGAGAGAGCGACACACAACGAGAGACAGAGCGACACACAGAGGGGAGAGAAAGGACACACAGACGGAGAGTGCGACACACAGAGGGGAGAGAGCGACACCACAGAGAGGGAGAGAGCGACACAGAGAGAGGGAGAGAGTGACACAGAGAGAGGGAGAGAGCGACACAGAGAGAGGGGAGAGAGCGACACACGAGAGAGGGAGAGAGCGACACCAGAGAGAGGGAGAGAGCGACACACAGAGAGAGGGAGAGAGCGACACACAGAGAGAGGGAGAGAGCGACACACAGAGAGAGGGAGAGAGCGACACACAGAGAGAGAGAGAGAGCGACACACAGAGAGGGAGAGAGCGACACACAGAGAGGGAGAGAGCGACACACAGAGAGGGAGAGAGCGACACACAGAGAGGGAGAGAGCGACACACAGAGAGGGAGAGAGCGACACACAGAGAGGGAGAGAGCGACACACAGAGAGGGAGAGAGCGACACACAGAGAGGGAGAGAGCGACACACAGAGAGTGAGGGATAGAGCGACACACAGAGAGGGAGGGAGAGAGCGACACACAGAGAGGGAGAGAGCGACACCGAGAGAGAGGGAGAGAGCGACACAGCGAGAGAGGGAGAGAGCGACACAGAGAGAGGGAGAGAGCGGACACACAGGAGAGGGAGAAGCGACCACACAGAGAGAGGGAGAGAGCGACACACAGAGAGAGGGAGAGAGCGACACACAGAGAGAGGGAGAGAGCGACACACAGAGAGAGGGAGAGAGCGACACACAGAGAGGGAGAGAGCGACACACAGAGAGAGGGAGAGAGCAACATTCAGAGTGAGGGAGAGAGCGACACACAGAGAGAGGGAGAGAGCGACACACAGAGAGAGGGAGAGAGCGACACACAGAGAGAGGGAGAGAGCGACACACAGAGAGAGGGAGAGAGCGACACACAGAGAGAGGGAGAGAGCGACACACAGAGAGAGGGAGAGAGCGACACACAGAGAGAGGGAGAGAGCGACACACAGAGAGAGGGAGAGAGCGACACACAGAGAGAGGGAGAGAGCGACACACAGAGAGAGGGAGAGAGCGACACACAGAGAGAGGGAGAGAGCGACACACAGAGAGAGGGAGAGAGCGACACACAGAGAGAGGGAGAGAGCGACACACAGAGAGAGGGAGAGAGCGACACACAGAGAGGGAGAGAGCGACACACAGAGAGGGAGAGAGCGACACACAGAGAGGGAGAGAGCGACACACAGAGAGAGGGAGAGACCGACACATAGAGAGAGAGGGAGAGAGCGACACACAGAGAGAGGGAGAGAGCGACACACAGAGAGAGGGAGAGAGCGACACACAGAGAGAGGGAGAGAGCGACACACAGAGAGAGGGAGAGAGCGACACACAGAGAGAGGGAGAGAGCGACACACAGAGAGAGGGAGAGAGCGACACACAGAGAGAGGGAGAGAGCGACACACAGAGAGGGAGAGAGCGACACACAGAGAGGGAGAGAGCGACACACAGAGAGGGAGAGAGCGACACACAGAGAGAGCGACAGACAGAGAAGGAGGGAGAGAGCGACACACAGAGAGGGAGGGAGAGAGCGACACACAGAGAGGGAGGGAGAGAGCGACACACAGAGAGGGAGGGAGAGAGCGACACACAGAGAGAAGGGAGAGAGCGACACAACGAGAGAGGGAGAGAGCGACACACAGAGAGCGAGAGAGCGACACACAGAGAGGGAGAGAGCGACACAAAGAGAGGGAGAGAGCGACACACAAGAGAGAGCGACACACAAGAGAGAGCGAAACACAAGAGAGAGCGACACACAGAGAGAGGGAGAGAGCGACACACAGAGAGAGGAGAGAGCGAGCACACAGAGAGGGGAGAGAGCGACACACAGAGAGAGGGAGAGAGCGACACACTGAGAGGGAGAGAGCGACACACAGAGAGAGGGAGAGAGCGACACACAGAGAGGGAGGGAGAGAGCGACACACAGAGAGAGGGAGAGAGCGACACACAGAGAGGGAGAGAGCGACACACAGAGAGAGGGAGAGAGCGACACAGAGAGAGGGAGAGAGCGACACACAGAGAGTGGAGAGAGAACACACACAGAGAGGGGAGAGAGCGACACACAGAGAGGCAGAGAGCGACACACAGAGAGGGAGAGAGCGACACACAGAGTAGGGAGAGAGCGACACACAGAGTGAGGGAGAGAGCGACACACAGAGAGAGAGGGAGCGACACAAACAGAGAGGGAGAGAGCGACACACAGGGAGGGAGAGAGCGACACAGAGAGAGGGAGAGAGCGAAACAGAGAGAGAAAGGGAGAGAGAGGGAGAGAGCGACACACACAGAGAGAGAGAGTGAGAGCGACACACACACAGAGAGAGAGAGTGTCACACACACAGAGAGAGACATAGAGAGCTACACACACAGAGAGAGAGCGACACACAGAGAGAGGGAGAGCGACACACACAAAGAGAGAGAGAGGCACATAGAGAGAGGGAGACACATAGAGAGAGATACAGAGAGAGAGAGACACAGAGAGAGAGAGAGAGACACAGAGAGAGAGAGAGAGACCGACAGAGAGAGAGAGACCGACAGAGAGAGAGAGAATGACAGAGGGAGAGACAGGGAGAGAGCGAGAGACAGGGAGAGAGAGAGAGTGAGAGAGAGAGAGGGAGAGAGAGAGAGTGAGAGAGAGAGAGTGAGAGAGAGAGAGTGAGAGAGAGAGAGAGTGACAGAGAGACAGGGAGGGAGACACAGGGAGGGAGAGACAGGGAGGGAGAGACAGGGAGGGAGAGACAGGGAGGGAGAGACAGGGAGGGAGAGACAGGGAGGGAGAGACAGGGAGGGAGAGACAGGGTGGGAGAGACAGGGTGGGAGAGACAGGGTGGGAGAGACAGGGAGGGAGAGAGAGACAGGGAGGGAGAGAGAGACAGGGAGGGAGAGAGAGACAGGGAGGGAGAGAGAGACAGGGAGGGAGAGAGAGACAGGGAGGGAGAGAGAGACAGGGAGGGAGAGAGAGACAGGGAGGGAGAGAGAGCCAGGGAGGGAGAGAGAGCCAGGGAGGGAGAGAGAGAGAGACGCGGAGAGGGAGACGCGGAGAGAGAGACCGACAGAGAGAGAGACAAGGAGAGAGAGAGACAGGGAGAGAGAGAGACAGGGAGAGAGAGAGACAGGGAGAGAGAGAGACAGGGAAAGAGAGAGAGACAGGGAGAGAGTGAGAGTGAGAGAGTGAGAGAGAGAGAGTGAGAGAGAGAGAGTGAGAGAGAGAGAGAGTGAGAGAGAGACAGAGAGGGAGAGACAGAGAGGGAGAGACAGAGAGGGAGAGACAGAGAGGGAGAGACAGAGAGGGAGAGAAAGGGAGGGAGAGACGGGGAGGGAGCGACGGGAGGGAGAGACGGGGAGGGAGAGACGGGGAGGGAGAGACGGGGAGGGAGAGACAGGGAGGGAGAGACAGGGAGGGAGAGACAGGGAGGGAGAGAGAGACAAGGAGGGAGAGAGAGACAGGGAGGGAGAGAGAGACAGGGAGAGAGAGAGGGAGACAGGGAGAGAGAGAGACAGAGAGAGAGAGAGAGAGAGCGACACACAGGGAGGGAGAGAGCGACACACAGGGAGGGAGACAGCGACACACAGGGAGGGAGACAGCGACACACAGGGAGGGAGACAGCGACACACAGGGAGGGAGACAGCGACACACAGGGAGGGAGACAGCGACACACAGGGAGGGAGAGAGCGACACACAGGGAGGGAGAGAGCGACACACAGAGAGGGAGAGAGCGACACACAGAGAGGGAGAGAGCGACACACACAGAGAGGGAGAGAGCGACACACACAGAGAGGGAGAGAGCGACACACACAGAGAGGGAGAGAGCGACACAACGAGAGAGGGAGAGAGCGACACACCGAGAGAGGGAGAGAGCGACACACTCAGAGAGGGAGAGAGCGACACACAGAGAGGGAGAGAGCGACACACACAGAGAGGGAGAGAGCGACAACACCAGAGAGGGAGAGAGCGACACAACAGAGAGAGGGAGAGAGCGACACACACGAGAGAGGGAGAGAGCGACACACCGAGAGAGGGAGAGAGCGACACACAGAGAGGGAGAGAGCGACACACACAGAGAGGGAGAGAGCGACACACCGAGAGAGGGAGAGAGCGACACACACAGAGAGGGAGAGAGCGACACACACAGAGAGGGAGAGAGCGACACACACAGAGAGGGAGAGAGCGACACACACAGAGAGGGAGAGAGCGACACACACAGAGAGGGAGAGAGCGACACACAAAGAGGGAGAGAAAGACAACACAGAGAGAGAGGGAGCGAGCGACACACAGAGAGAAAGAGAGAGAGAGAGCGACACACAGGGAGGGAGACAGCGACACACAGGGAGGGAGAGAGCGACACACAGAGAGATGGAGAGTGCGACACACAGAGGGAGAGAGCGACACACAGAGGGAGAGAGCGACACACAGAGGGAGAGAGCGACACACAGAGGGAGAGAGCGACACACAGGGAGGGAGAGAGCGACACACAGGGAGGGAGAGAGCGACACACAGGGAGGGAGAGTGCGACACACAGGGAGGGAGAGTGCGACACACAGGGAGGGAGACAGCGACACACAGGGAGGGAGACAGCGACACACAGGGAGGGAGACAGCGACACACAGGGAGGGAGACAGCGACACACAGGGAGGGAGACAGCGACACACAGGGAGGGAGACAGCGACACACAGGGAGGGAGACAGCGACACACAGGGAGGGAGACAGCGACACACAGGGAGGGAGACAGCGACACACAGGGAGGGAGACAGCGACACACAGGGAGGGAGACAGCGACACACAGGGAGGGAGAGTGCGACACACAGGGAGGGAGAGAGCGACACACAGGGAGGGAGAGAGCGACACACAGGGGAGGGTGAGAGCGACACACAGGGAGAGAGAGAGGGACACACAGGGAGGGAGAGAGCGACACGCAGGGAGGGAGAGAGCGACACACAGGGAGGGAGAGAGCGACACACAGGGAGGGACAGAGCGACACATAGAGTGAGAGAGATTGACACAGAGAGCGAGAGCGACACACAGGGAGGGAGAGAGCGACACAGAGAGGGAGAGAGCGACACAGAGAGAGGGAGAGAGCGACACAGAGAGAGAGAGGGAGAGAGAGGGAGAGAGCGAGACAGAGAGAGGGAGAGAGCGAGACAGAGAGAGGGAGAGAGCGACACAGAGAGAGGAAGAGAGCGACACAGAGAGAGAGGGAGAGAGCGACACACAACGAGAGACAGAGCGACACACAGAGGGAGAGAAAGACACACAGACGGAGAGTGCGACACACAGAGGGAGAGAGCGACACACAGAGGGAGAGAGCGACACAGAGAGAGGGAGAGAGTGACACAGAGAGAGGGAGAGAGCGACACAGAGAGAGGGAGAGAGCGACACAGAGAGAGGGAGAGAGCGACACAGAAAGAGGGAGAGAGCGACACAGAAAGAGGGAGAGAGCGACACAGAGAGAGAGAGGGAGAGAGAGGGAGAGAACGACACACAGAGAGAGAGGGAGCGAGCGACACACAGAGAGAAAGAGAGAGAGAGAGCGACACACAGGGAGGGAGAGAGCGACACACAGGAAGGGAGAGAGCGACACACAGGGAGGGAGAGAGCGACACACAGCGAGGGAGAGAGCGACACACGGGGAGGGAGAGAGCGACACACGGGGAGGGAGAGAGCGACACACAGGGAGGGAGAGAGCGACAAACAGGGAGGGAGACAGCGACACACAGAGATACGGAGAGAGCGACACACAGAGAGATGGAGAGAGCGACACACAGAGGGAGAGAGCGACACACAGAGAGAGGGAGAGAGCGACACACAGAGAGAGGGAGAGAGCGACACACAGAGAGAGGGAGAGAGCGACACACAGAGAGAGGGAGAGAGCGACACACAGAGAGAGGGAGAGAGCGACACACAGAGAGAGGGAGAGAGCGACACACAGAGAGGGAGAGAGCGACACACAGAGAGAGGGAGAGAGCGACACACAGAGAGAGGGAGAGAGCGACACACAGAGAGAGGGAGAGAGCGACACACAGAGAGAGGGAGAGAGCGACACACAGAGAGAGGGAGAGAGCGACACACAGAGAGAGGGAGAGAGCGACACACAGAGAGAGGGAGAGAGCGACACACAGAGAGAGGGAGAGAGCAGCATTCAGAGAGGGAGAGAGCGACACACAGAGAGAGGGAGAGAGCGACACACAGAGAGAGGGAGAGAGCGACACACAGAGAGGGAGAGAGCGACACACAGAGAGGGAGAGAGCGACACACAGAGAGGGAGAGAGCGACACACAGAGAGGGAGAGAGCGACACACAGAGAGAGCGACACACAGAGAGGGAGAGAGCGACACACAGAGAGGGAGAGAGCGACACACAGAGAGGGAGAGAGCGACACACAGAGAGGGAGAGAGCAACACACAGAGAGGGAGAGATCGACACACAGAGAGGGAGAGAGCGACACACAGGAGAGGGAGAGAGCGACACACAGAGAGGGAGAGAGCGACACACAGAGAGGGAGAGAGCGACACACAGAGAGGGAGAGAGCGACACACAGAGAGGGAGAGAGCGACACACAGAGAGGGAGAGAGCGAAACACAGAGAGGGAGAGAGCGACACACAGAGAGGGAGAGAGCGACACACAGAGAGGGAGAGAGCGACACACAGAGAGGGAGAGAGCGACACACAGAGAGGGAGAGAGCGACAAACAGAGAGGGAGAGAGCGACACACAGAGAGGGAGAGAGCGACACACAGAGGGAGAGAGCGACACACAGAGAGAGGGAGAGAGCGACACACAGAGAGGGAGAGAGCGACACACAGAGAGGGAGAGAGCGACACACAGAGAGGGAGAGAGCGACACACAGAGAGAGGGAGAGAGCGACAACAGAGAGAGGGAGAGAGCGACACACCGAGAGAGGAGAGAGCGACACACGAGAGAGGAGAGAGCGACACACAGAGAGGGAGAGAGCGACCCACAGAGAGGGAGAGAGCGACACTACAGAGAGAGGAGAGAGCGACACACAGAGAGGGAGAGAGCGACCACAGGAGAGGGAGGAGAGCGACAAACATAGAGGGAGAGAGCGACACAAAGAGAGAGGGAGAGAGCGACACACAGAGAGTGGGAGAGAGCGACCCACCGAGAGAGGGAGAGAGCGACAAACCGACAGAGGGAGAGAGTGACACACCGAGAGGGAGAGAGCGACAGACCGAGAGAGGGAGAGAGCGACACAGAGAGAGGGAGAGAGCGACACACAGGGAGGGAGACAGCGACACACAGGGAGGGAGACAGCGACACACAGGGAGGGAGAGAGCGACACACAGGGAGGGAGAGAGCGACTCAAAGGGAGGGAGAGAGCGACACACAGGGAGGGAGAGAGCGACACACAGGGAGGGAGAGAGCGACACAGAGAGAGGGAGAGAGCGAAACAGAGAGAGAGAGGGAGAGAGAGGGAGAGAGCGACACAGAGAGAGGGAGAGAGCGAGACAGAGAGAGGGAGAGAGCGACACAGAGAGAGGAAGAGAGCGACACAGAGAGAGAGAGGGAGAGAGCGACACACAACGAGAGACAGAGCGACACACAGAGGGAGAGAGCGACGCACAGAGGGAGAGAGCGACACAGAGAGAGGGAGAGAGCGACACAGAGAGAGGGAGAGAGCGACACAGAGAGGGAGAGAGCGACACAGAGAGGGAGAGAGCGACACAGAGAGGGAGAGAGCGACACAGAGAGGGAGAGAGCGACACAGAGAGAGGGAGAGAGCGACACAGAAAGAGGGAGAGAGCGACACACAGAGAGGGAGAGAAGCGACCACAGTGAGGGAGAGAGCGTCACACAGGGAGGGGAGAGAGCGACACACAAGAGA
>NC_054489.1:43188313-43205882 GCF_017639515.1 Carcharodon carcharias | reverse complement strand
GAGAGAGGGAGAGAGCGACACACTCAGAGAGGGAGAGAGCGACACACTCAGAGAGGGAGAGAGCGACACACTCAGAGAGGGAGAGAGCGACACACTCAGAGAGGGAGAGAGCGACACACTCAGAGAGGGAGAGAGCGACACACTCAGAGAGGGAGAGAGCGACACACCGAGAGAGGGAGAGAGCGACACACCGAGAGAGGGAGAGAGCGACACACCGAGAGAGGGAGAGAGCGACACACCGAGAGAGGGAGAG
Source organism: Carcharodon carcharias (assembly GCF_017639515.1). Lineage (NCBI taxonomy): Eukaryota > Metazoa > Chordata > Chondrichthyes > Lamniformes > Lamnidae > Carcharodon > Carcharodon carcharias. Next base: position 43,205,629 of record NC_054489.1, on the reverse strand, counting down.
AGCGACACACCGAGAGAGGGAGAGAGCGACACACCGAGAGAGGGAGAGAGCGACACACCGAGAGAGGGAGAGAGCGACACACCGAGAGAGGGAGAGAGCGACACACCGAGAGAGGGAGAGAGCGACACACCGAGAGAGGGAGAGAGCGACACACCGAGAGAGGGAGAGAGCGACACACCGAGAGAGGGAGAGAGCGACACACCGAGAGAGGGAGAGAGCGACACACCGAGAGAGGGAGAGAGCGACACACCGAGAGAGGGAGAGAGCGACACACCGAGAGAGGGAGAGAGCGACACACCGAGAGAGGGAGAGAGCGACACACCGAGAGAGGGAGAGAGCGACACACCGAGAGAGGGAGAGAGCGACACACCGAGAGAGGGAGAGAGCGACACACAGAGAGAGGGAGAGAGCGACACACAGAGAGAGGGAGAGAGCGACACACCGAGAGAGGGAGAGAGCGACACACCGAGAGAGGGAGAGAGCGACACACCGAGAGAGGGAGAGAGCGACACACAGAGAGAGGGAGAGAGCGACACACCGAGAGAGGGAGAGAGCGACACACCGAGAGAGGGAGAGAGCGACACACCGAGAGAGGGAGAGAGCGACACACCGAGAGAGGGAGAGAGCGACACACCGAGAGAGGGAGAGAGCGACACACCGAGAGAGGGAGAGAGCGACACACCGAGAGAGGGAGAGAGCGACACACCGAGAGAGGGAGAGAGCGACACACCGAGAGATGAGAGAGCGACACACAGAGAGAGGGAGAGAGCGACACACAGAGAGAGGGTGAGAGCGACACACCGAGAGAGGGAGAGAGCGACACACCGAGAGAGGGAGAGAGCGACACACCGAGAGAGGGAGAGAGCGACACACCGAGAGAGGGAGAGAGCGACACACCGAGAGAGGGAGAGAGCGACACACCGAGAGAGGGAGAGAGCGACACACCGAGAGAGGGAGAGAGCGACACACCGAGAGAGGGAGAGAGCGACACACCGAGAGAGGGAGAGAGCGACACACCGAGAGAGGGAGAGAGCGACACACCGAGAGAGGGAGAGAGCGACACACCGAGAGAGGGAGAGAGCGACACACCGAGAGAGGGAGAGAGCGACACACCGAGAGAGGGAGAGAGCGACACACCGAGAGAGGGAGAGAGCGACACACCGAGAGAGGGAGAGAGCGACACACCGAGAGAGGGAGAGAGCGACACACCGAGAGAGGGAGAGAGCGACACACCGAGAGAGGGAGAGAGCGACACACCGAGAGAGGGAGAGAGCGACACACCGAGAGAGGGAGAGAGCGACACACCGAGAGAGGGAGAGAGCGACACACCGAGAGAGGGAGAGAGCGACACACCGAGAGAGGGAGAGAGCGACACACCGAGAGAGGGAGAGAGCGACACACCGAGAGAGGGAGAGAGCGACACACCGAGAGAGGGAGAGAGCGACACACCGAGAGAGGGAGAGAGCGACACACCGAGAGAGGGAGAGAGCGACACACCGAGAGAGGGAGAGAGCGACACACCGAGAGAGGGAGAGAGCGACACACCGAGAGAGGGAGAGAGCGACACACCGAGAGAGGGAGAGAGCGACACACCGAGAGAGGGAGAGAGCGACACACCGAGAGAGGGAGAGAGCGACACACCGAGAGAGGGAGAGAGCGACACACCGAGAGAGGGAGAGAGCGACACACCGAGAGAGGGAGAGAGCGACACACCGAGAGAGGGAGAGAGCGACACACCGAGAGAGGGAGAGAGCGACACACCGAGAGAGGGAGAGAGCGACACACCGAGAGAGGGAGAGAGCGACACACCGAGAGAGGGAGAGAGCGACACACCGAGAGAGGGAGAGAGCGACACACCGAGAGAGGGAGAGAGCGACACACCGAGAGAGGGAGAGAGCGACACACCGAGAGAGGGAGAGAGCGACACACCGAGAGAGGGAGAGAGCGACACACCGAGAGAGGGAGAGAGCGACACACCGAGAGAGGGAGAGAGCGACACACCGAGAGAGGGAGAGAGCGACACACCGAGAGAGGGAGAGAGCGACACACCGAGAGAGGGAGAGAGCGACACACCGAGAGAGGGAGAGAGCGACACACCGAGAGAGGGAGAGAGCGACACACCGAGAGAGGGAGAGAGCGACACACCGAGAGAGGGAGAGAGCGACACACCGAGAGAGGGAGAGAGCGACACACCGAGAGAGGGAGAGAGCGACACACCGAGAGAGGGAGAGAGCGACACACCGAGAGAGGGAGAGAGCGACACACCGAGAGAGGGAGAGAGCGACACACCGAGAGAGGGAGAGAGCGACACACCGAGAGAGGGAGAGAGCGACACACCGAGAGAGGGAGAGAGCGACACACCGAGAGAGGGAGAGAGCGACACACCGAGAGAGGGAGAGAGCGACACACCGAGAGAGGGAGAGAGCGACACACCGAGAGAGGGAGAGAGCGACACACCGAGAGAGGGAGAGAGCGACACACCGAGAGAGGGAGAGAGCGACACACCGAGAGAGGGAGAGAGCGACACACCGAGAGAGGGAGAGAGCGACACACCGAGAGAGGGAGAGAGCGACACACCGAGAGAGGGAGAGAGCGACACACCGAGAGAGGGAGAGAGCGACACACCGAGAGAGGGAGAGAGCGACACACCGAGAGAGGGAGAGAGCGACACACCGAGAGAGGGAGAGAGCGACACACCGAGAGAGGGAGAGAGCGACACACCGAGAGAGGGAGAGAGCGACACACAGAGAGAGGGAGAGAGCGACACACACAGAGAGGGAGAGAGCGACACACACAGAGAGGGAGAGAGCGACACACACAGAGAGGGAGAGAGCGACACACACAGAGAGAGGGAGAGAGCGACACACAGAGAGAGGGAGAGAGCGACACACACAGAGAGGGAGAGAGCGACACACACAGAGAGGGAGAGAGCGACACACACAGAGAGGGAGGGAGCGACACACACAGAGAGAGGGAGAGAGCGACACACACAGAGAGGGAGAGAGCGACACACACAGAGAGGGAGAGAGCGACAGGGAGAGAGAGCGACAGGGAGAGAGAGAGAAACAGAGAGAGAGAGACAGGGAACGAGAGACATGGCAGGAGAGACAGGGCGGTAGCGAGACACAGAGAGAGAGGGAGAGAGCGACACACAGAGAGAGGGAGAGAGCGAGACACAGAGAGAGAGGGAGAGAGCGAGACACAGAGAGAGAGGGAGAGAGCGAGACACAGAGAGAGAGGGAGAGAGCGACACACAGAGAGAGGGAGAGAGCGACACACAGAGAGAGGGAGAGAGCGACACACCGAGAGAGGGAGAGAGCGACACACCGAGAGAGGGAGAGAGCGACACACCGAGAGAGGGAGAGAGCGACACACCGAGAGAGGGAGAGAGCGACACACCGAGAGAGGGAGAGAGCGACACACCGAGAGAGGGAGAGAGCGACACACCGAGAGAGGGAGAGAGCGACACACCGAGAGAGGGAGAGAGCGACACACCGAGAGAGGGAGAGAGCGACACACCGAGAGAGGGAGAGAGCGACACACCGAGAGAGGGAGAGAGCGACACACCGAGAGAGGGAGAGAGCGACACACCGAGAGAGGGAGAGAGCGACACACCGAGAGAGGGAGAGAGCGACACACCGAGAGAGGGAGAGAGCGACACACCGAGAGAGGGAGAGAGCGACACACCGAGAGAGGGAGAGAGCGACACACCGAGAGAGGGAGAGAGCGACACACAGAGAGAGGGAGAGAGCGACACACCGAGAGAGGGAGAGAGCGACACACACAGAGAGGGAGAGAGCGACACACTCAGAGAGGGAGAGAGCGACACACCAGAGAGGGAGAGAGCGACACACCCAGAGAGGGAGAGAGCGACACACCCAGAGAGGGAGAGAGCGACACACCGAGAGAGGGAGAGAGCGACACACCGAGAGAGGGAGAGAGCGACACACCGAGAGAGGGAGAGAGCGACACACTCAGAGAGGGAGAGAGCGACACACTCAGAGAGGGAGAGAGCGACACACTCAGAGAGGGAGAGAGCGACACACTCAGAGAGGGAGAGAGCGACACACTCAGAGAGGGAGAGAGCGACACACACAGAGAGGGAGAGAGCGACACACACAGAGAGGGAGAGAGCGACACACACAGAGAGGGAGAGAGCGACACACACAGAGAGGGAGAGAGCGACACACACAGAGAGGGAGAGAGCGACACACACAGAGAGGGAGAGAGCGACACACCGAGAGAGGGAGAGAGCGACACACCGAGAGAGGGAGAGAGCGACACACCGAGAGAGGGAGAGAGCGACACACCGAGAGAGGGAGAGAGCGACACACCGAGAGAGGGAGAGAGCGACACACCGAGAGAGGGAGAGAGCGACACACCGAGAGAGGGAGAGAGCGACACACCGAGAGAGGGAGAGAGCGACACACCGAGAGAGGGAGAGAGCGACACACCGAGAGAGGGAGAGAGCGACACACCGAGAGAGGGAGAGAGCGACACACCGAGAGAGGGAGAGAGCGACACACCGAGAGAGGGAGAGAGCGACACACCGAGAGAGGGAGAGAGCGACACACCGAGAGAGGGAGAGAGCGACACACCGAGAGAGGGAGAGAGCGACACACCGAGAGAGGGAGAGAGCGACACACCGAGAGAGGGAGAGAGCGACACACCGAGAGAGGGAGAGAGCGACACACAGAGAGAGGGAGAGAGCGACACACCGAGAGAGGGAGAGAGCGACACACCGAGAGAGGGAGAGAGCGACACACCGAGAGAGGGAGAGAGCGACACACCGAGAGAGGGAGAGAGCGACACACCGAGAGAGGGAGAGAGCGACACACCGAGAGAGGGAGAGAGCGACACACCGAGAGAGGGAGAGAGCGACACACCGAGAGAGGGAGAGAGCGACACACCGAGAGAGGGAGAGAGCGACACACCGAGAGAGGGAGAGAGCGACACACCGAGAGAGGGAGAGAGCGACACACCGAGAGAGGGAGAGAGCGACACACCGAGAGAGGGAGAGAGCGACACACCGAGAGAGGGAGAGAGCGACACACCGAGAGAGGGAGAGAGCGACACACCGAGAGAGGGAGAGAGCGACACACCGAGAGAGGGAGAGAGCGACACACCGAGAGAGGGAGAGAGCGACACACCGAGAGAGGGAGAGAGCGACACACCGAGAGAGGGAGAGAGCGACACACCGAGAGAGGGAGAGAGCGACACACCGAGAGAGGGAGAGAGCGACACACCGAGAGAGGGAGAGAGCGACACACCGAGAGAGGGAGAGAGCGACACACTCAGAGAGGGAGAGAGCGACACACTCAGAGAGGGAGAGAGCGACACACCGAGAGAGGGAGAGAGCGACACACCGAGAGAGGGAGAGAGCGACACACCGAGAGAGGGAGAGAGCGACACACCGAGAGAGGGAGAGAGCGACACACCGAGAGAGGGAGAGAGCGACACACCGAGAGAGGGAGAGAGCGACACACCGAGAGAGGGAGAGAGCGACACACCGAGAGAGGGAGAGAGCGACACACCGAGAGAGGGAGAGAGCGACACACCGAGAGAGGGAGAGAGCGACACACCGAGAGAGGGAGAGAGCGACACACCGAGAGAGGGAGAGAGCGACACACCGAGAGAGGGAGAGAGCGACACACCGAGAGAGGGAGAGAGCGACACACCGAGAGAGGGAGAGAGCGACACACCGAGAGAGGGAGAGAGCGACACACCGAGAGAGGGAGAGAGCGACACACCGAGAGAGGGAGAGAGCGACACACCGAGAGAGGGAGAGAGCGACACACCGAGAGAGGGAGAGAGCGACACACCGAGAGAGGGAGAGAGCGACACACCGAGAGAGGGAGAGAGCGACACACCGAGAGAGGGAGAGAGCGACACACCGAGAGAGGGAGAGAGCGACACACCGAGAGAGGGAGAGAGCGACACACCGAGAGAGGGAGAGAGCGACACACCGAGAGAGGGAGAGAGCGACACACCGAGAGAGGGAGAGAGCGACACACCGAGAGAGGGAGAGAGCGACACACCGAGAGAGGGAGAGAGCGACACACCGAGAGAGGGAGAGAGCGACACACCGAGAGAGGGAGAGAGCGACACACCGAGAGAGGGAGAGAGCGACACACCGAGAGAGGGAGAGAGCGACACACCGAGAGAGGGAGAGAGCGACACACCGAGAGAGGGAGAGAGCGACACACCGAGAGAGGGAGAGAGCGACACACCGAGAGAGGGAGAGAGCGACACACCGAGAGAGGGAGAGAGCGACACACCGAGAGAGGGAGAGAGCGACACACCGAGAGAGGGAGAGAGCGACACACCGAGAGAGGGAGAGAGCGACACACCGAGAGAGGGAGAGAGCGACACACCGAGAGAGGGAGAGAGCGACACACCGAGAGAGGGAGAGAGCGACACACCGAGAGAGGGAGAGAGCGACACACCGAGAGAGGGAGAGAGCGACACACCGAGAGAGGGAGAGAGCGACACACCGAGAGAGGGAGAGAGCGACACACCGAGAGAGGGAGAGAGCGACACACCGAGAGAGGGAGAGAGCGACACACCGAGAGAGGGAGAGAGCGACACACCGAGAGAGGGAGAGAGCGACACACCGAGAGAGGGAGAGAGCGACACACCGAGAGAGGGAGAGAGCGACACACCGAGAGAGGGAGAGAGCGACACACCGAGAGAGGGAGAGAGCGACACACCGAGAGAGGGAGAGAGCGACACACCGAGAGAGGGAGAGAGCGACACACCGAGAGAGGGAGAGAGCGACACACCGAGAGAGGGAGAGAGCGACACACCAGAGAGGGAGAGAGCGACACACCGAGAGAGGGAGAGAGCGACACACCGAGAGAGGGAGAGAGCGACACACCAGAGAGGGAGAGAGCGACACACCGAGAGAGGGAGAGAGCGACACACCGAGAGTGGGAGAGAGCGACACACCAGAGAGGGAGAGAGCGACACACCGAGAGAGGGAGAGAGCGACACACCGAGAGAGGGAGAGAGCGACACACCGAGAGAGGGAGAGAGCGACACACCGAGAGAGGGAGAGAGCGACACACTCAGAGAGGGAGAGAGCGACACACTCAGAGAGGGAGAGAGCGACACACTCAGAGAGGGAGAGAGCGACACACCGAGAGAGGGAGAGAGCGACACACTCAGAGAGGGAGAGAGCGACACACCGAGAGAGGGAGAGAGCGACACACCGAGAGAGGGAGAGAGCGACACACCGAGAGAGGGAGAGAGCGACACACCGAGAGAGGGAGAGAGCGACACACCGAGAGAGGGAGAGAGCGACACACCGAGAGAGGGAGAGAGCGACACACCGAGAGAGGGAGAGAGCGACACACCGAGAGAGGGAGAGAGCGACACACCGAGAGAGGGAGAGAGCGACACACCGAGAGAGGGAGAGAGCGACACACCCAGAGAGGGAGAGAGCGACACACCGAGAGAGGGAGAGAGCGACACACCGAGAGAGGGAGAGAGCGACACACCGAGAGAGGGAGAGAGCGACACACCGAGAGAGGGAGAGAGCGACACACGCAGAGAGGGAGAGAGCGACACACCGAGAGAGGGAGAGAGCGACACACCGAGAGAGGGAGAGAGCGACACACCGAGAGAGGGAGAGAGCGACACGCCGAGAGAGGGAGAGAGCGACACACCGAGAGAGGGAGAGAGCGACACACCGAGAGAGGGAGAGAGCGACACACCGAGAGAGGGAGAGAGCGACACACCGAGAGAGGGAGAGAGCGACACACCGAGAGAGGGAGAGAGCGACACACCGAGAGAGGGAGAGAGCGACACACCGAGAGAGGGAGAGAGCGACACACCGAGAGAGGGAGAGAGCGACACACCGAGAGAGGGAGAGAGCGACACACCGAGAGAGGGAGAGAGCGACACACCGAGAGAGGGAGAGAGCGACACACCGAGAGAGGGAGAGAGCGACACACCGAGAGAGGGAGAGAGCGACACACCGAGAGAGGGAGAGAGCGACACACCGAGAGAGGGAGAGAGCGACACACCGAGAGAGGGAGAGAGCGACACACCGAGAGAGGGAGAGAGCGACACACCGAGAGAGGGAGAGAGCGACACACCGAGAGAGGGAGAGAGCGACACACCGAGAGAGGGAGAGAGCGACACACCGAGAGAGGGAGAGAGCGACACACCGAGAGAGGGAGAGAGCGACACACAGAGAGAGGGAGAGAGCGACACACAGAGAGAGGGAGAGAGCGACACACAGAGAGAGGGAGAGAGCGACACACAGAGAGAGGGAGAGAGCGACACACAGAGAGAGGGAGAGAGCGACACACAGAGAGAGGGAGAGAGCGACACACAGAGAGAGGGAGAGAGCGACACACAGAGAGAGGGAGAGAGCGACACACAGAGAGAGGGAGAGAGCGACACACAGAGAGAGGGAGAGAGCGACACACGCAGAGAGGGAGAGAGCGACACACAGAGAGAGGGAGAGAGCGACACACCGAGAGAGGGAGAGAGCGACACACAGAGAGAGGGAGAGAGCGACACACCGAGAGAGGGAGAGAGCGACACACCGAGAGAGGGAGAGAGCGACACACCGAGAGAGGGAGAGAGCGACACACCGAGAGAGGGAGAGAGCGACACACCGAGAGAGGGAGAGAGCGACACACCGAGAGAGGGAGAGAGCGACACACCGAGAGAGGGAGAGAGCGACACACTCAGAGAGGGAGAGAGCGACACACTCAGAGAGGGAGAGAGCGACACACACAGAGAGGGAGAGAGCGACACACCGAGAGAGGGAGAGAGCGACACACCGAGAGAGGGAGAGAGCGACACACTCAGAGAGGGAGAGAGCGACACACTCAGAGAGGGAGAGAGCGCCACACTCAGAGAGGGAGAGAGCGCCACACCGAGAGAGGGAGAGAGCGACACACTCGAGAGAGGGAGAGAGCGACACACTCGAGAGGGAGAGAGCGACACACCGAGAGAGGGAGAGAGCGACACACTCGAGAGAGGGAGAGAGCGACACACCCAGAGAGGGAGAGAGCGACACACCGAGAGAGGGAGAGAGCGACACACCGAGAGAGGGAGAGAGCGACACACCGAGAGAGGGAGAGAGCGACACACCGAGAGAGGGAGAGAGCGACACACTCAGAGAGGGAGAGAGCGACACACCGAGAGAGGGAGAGAGCGACACACTCAGAGAGGGAGAGAGCGACACACTCAGAGAGGGAGAGAGCGACACACTCAGAGAGGGAGAGAGCGACACACTCTGAGAGGGAGAGAGCGACACACTCTGAGAGGGAGAGAGCGACACACTCTGAGAGGGAGAGAGCGACACACTCTGAGAGGGAGAGAGCGACACACTCTGAGAGGGAGAGAGCGACACACTCTGAGAGGGAGAGAGCGACACACTCTGAGAGGGAGAGAGCGACACACTCTGAGAGGGAGAGAGCGACACACTCTGAGAGGGAGAGAGCGACACACTCTGAGAGGGAGAGAGCGACACACTCTGAGAGGGAGAGAGCGACACACTCTGAGAGGGAGAGAGCGACACACTCTGAGAGGGAGAGAGCGACACACTCTGAGAGGGAGAGAGCGACACACTCTGAGAGGGAGAGAGCGACACACTCTGAGAGGGAGAGAGCGACACACTCTGAGAGGGAGAGAGCGACACACTCTGAGAGGGAGAGAGCGACACACCGAGAGAGGGAGAGAGCGACACACCGAGAGAGGGAGAGAGCGACACACCGAGAGAGGGAGAGAGCGACACACCGAGAGAGGGAGAGAGCGACACACCGAGAGAGGGAGAGAGCGACACACCGAGAGAGGGAGAGAGCGACACACCGAGAGAGGGAGAGAGCGACACACCGAGAGAGGGAGAGAGCGACACACCGAGAGAGGGAGAGAGCGACACACCGAGAGAGGGAGAGAGCGACACACCGAGAGAGGGAGAGAGCGACACACCGAGAGAGGGAGAGAGCGACACACCGAGAGAGGGAGAGAGCGACACACCGAGAGAGGGAGAGAGCGACACACCGAGAGAGGGAGAGAGCGACACACCGAGAGAGGGAGAGAGCGACACACCGAGAGAGGGAGAGAGCGACACACCGAGAGAGGGAGAGAGCGACACACCGAGAGAGGGAGAGAGCGACACACCGAGAGAGGGAGAGAGCGACACACCGAGAGAGGGAGAGAGCGACACACACAGAGAGGGAGGGAGCGACAGGGAGAGAGAGTGACAGGGAGATAGAGAGAAACGGAGAGAGAGAGACAGGGAACGAGAGACATGGCAGGAGAGACAGGGCGATAGCGAGACACAGAGAGAGAGGGAGAGAGCGAGACACAGAGAGAGAGGGAGAGAGCGAGACACAGAGAGAGAGGGAGAGAGCGAGACACAGAGAGAGAGGGAGAGAGCGAGACACAGAGAGAGAGGGAGAGAGCGAGACACAGAGAGAGAGGGAGAGAGCGAGACACAGAGAGAGAGGGAGAGAGCGAGACACAGAGAGAGAGGGAGAGAGCGAGACACAGAGAGAGAGGGAGAGAGCGAGACACAGAGAGAGAGGGAGAGAGCGAGACACAGAGAGAGAGGGAGAGAGAGAGACACAGAGAGAGAGGGAGAGAGCGAGACACAGAGAGAGAGGGAGAGAGCGAGACACCGAGAGAGGGAGAGAGCGACACACCGAGAGAGGGAGAGAGCGACACACCGAGAGAGGGAGAGAGCGACACACCGAGAGAGGGAGAGAGCGACACACCGAGAGAGGGAGAGAGCGACACACCGAGAGAGGGAGAGAGCGACACACCGAGAGAGGGAGAGAGCGACACACCGAGAGAGGGAGAGAGCGACACACCGAGAGAGGGAGAGAGCGACACACCGAGAGAGGGAGAGAGCGACACACCGAGAGAGGGAGAGAGCGACACACCGAGAGAGGGAGAGAGCGACACACCGAGAGAGGGAGAGAGCGACACACCGAGAGAGGGAGAGAGCGACACACCGAGAGAGGGAGAGAGCGACACACCGAGAGAGGGAGAGAGCGACACACTCAGAGAGGGAGAGAGCGACACACTCAGAGAGGGAGAGAGCGACACACTCAGAGAGGGAGAGAGCGACACACTCAGAGAGGGAGAGAGCGACACACTCAGAGAGGGAGAGAGCGACACACTCAGAGAGGGAGAGAGCGACACACTCAGAGAGGGAGAGAGCGACACACTCAGAGAGGGAGAGAGCGACACACTCAGAGAGGGAGAGAGCGACACACTCAGAGAGGGAGAGAGCGACACACTCTGAGAGGGAGAGAGCGACACACTCAGAGAGGGAGAGAGCGACACACTCTGAGAGGGAGAGAGCGACACACTCTGAGAGGGAGAGAGCGACACACTCTGAGAGGGAGAGAGCGACACACTCTGAGAGGGAGAGAGCGACACACTCTGAGAGGGAGAGAGCGACACACTCTGAGAGGGAGAGAGCGACACACTCTGAGAGGGAGAGAGCGACACACTTAGAGAGGGAGAGAGCGACACACTCAGAGAGGGAGAGAGCGACACACTCTGAGAGGGAGAGAGCGACACACTCAGAGAGGGAGAGAGCGACACACTCTGAGAGGGAGAGAGCGACACACACAGAGAGGGAGAGAGCGACACACACAGAGAGGGAGAGAGCGACAGGGAGAGAGAGTGACAGGGAGATAGAGAGAAACGGAGAGAGAGAGACAGGGAACGAGAGACATGGCAGGAGAGACAGGGCGATAGCGAGACACAGAGAGAGAGGGAGAGAGCGAGACACAGAGAGAGAGGGTGAGAGCGAGACACAGAGAGAGAGGGAGAGAGCGAGACACAGAGAGAGAGGGAGAGAGCGAGACACAGAGAGAGAGGGAGAGAGCGAGACACAGAGAGAGAGGGAGAGAGCGAGACACAGAGAGAGAGGGAGAGAGCGAGACACAGAGAGAGAGGGAGAGAGCGAGACACAGAGAGAGAGGGAGAGAGCGAGACACAGAGAGAGAGGGAGAGAGCGAGACACAGAGAGAGAGGGAGAGAGCGAGACACAGAGAGAGAGGGAGAGAGCGAGACACAGAGAGAGAGGGAGAGAGCGAGACACAGAGAGAGAGGGAGAGAGCGAGACACAGAGAGAGAGGGAGAGAGCGAGACACAGAGAGAGAGGGAGAGAGCGAGACACAGAGAGAGAGGGAGAGAGCGAGACACAGAGAGAGAGGGAGAGAGCGAGACACAGAGAGAGAGGGAGAGAGCGAGACACAGAGAGAGAGGGAGAGAGCGAGACACAGAGAGAGAGGGAGAGAGCGAGACACAGAGAGAGAGGGAGAGAGCGACACACAGAGAGAGAGGGAGAGAGCGACACACAGAGAGAGAGGGAGAGAGCGAGACACAGAGAGAGAGGGAGAGAGCGACACACAGAGAGAGAGGGAGAGAGCGAGACACAGAGAGAGAGGGAGAGAGCGACACACAGAGAGAGAGGGAGAGAGCGACACACAGAGAGAGAGGGAGAGAGCGACACACAGAGAGAGAGGGAGAGAGCGACACACAGAGAGAGAGGGAGAGAGCGACACACAGAGAGAGAGGGAGAGAGCGACACGCAGAGAGAGGGAGAGAGCGACACGCAGAGAGAGGGAGAGAGCGACACGCAGAGAGAGGGAGAGAGCGACACGCAGAGAGAGGGAGAGAGCGACACGCAGAGAGAGGGAGAGAGCGACACGCAGAGAGAGGGAGAGAGCGACACGCAGAGAGAGGGAGAGAGCGACACGCAGAGAGAGGGAGAGAGCGACACGCAGAGAGAGGGAGAGAGCGACACGCAGAGAGAGGGAGAGAGCGACACGCAGAGAGAGGGAGAGAGCGACACGCAGAGAGAGGGAGAGAGCGACACGCAGAGAGAGGGAGAGAGCGACACGCAGAGAGAGGGAGAGAGCGACACGCAGAGAGAGGGAGAGAGCGACACGCAGAGAGAGGGAGAGAGCGACACGCAGAGAGAGGGAGAGAGCGACACGCAGAGAGAGGGAGAGAGCGACACGCAGAGAGAGGGAGAGAGCGACACGCAGAGAGAGGGAGAGAGCGACACACAGAGAGAGGGAGAGAGCGACACACAGAGAGAGGGAGAGAGCGACACACAGAGAGAGGGAGAGAGCGACACACAGAGAGAGGGAGAGAGCGACACACAGAGAGAGGGAGAGAGCGACACACAGAGAGAGGGAGAGAGCGACACACAGAGAGAGGGAGAGAGCGACACACAGAGAGAGGGAGAGAGCGACACACAGAGAGAGGGAGAGAGCGACACACAGAGAGAGGGAGAGAGCGACACACAGAGAGAGGGAGAGAGCGACACACAGAGAGAGGGAGAGAGCGACACACAGAGAGAGGGAGAGAGCGACACACAGAGAGAGGGAGAGAGCGACACACAGAGAGAGGGAGAGAGCGACACACAGAGAGAGGGAGAGAGCGACACAAGAGAGAGGGAGAGAGCGACACACAGAGAGAGGGAGAGAGCGACACACAGAGAGAGGGAGAGAGCGACACACAGAGAGAGGGAGAGAGCGACACACAGAGAGAGGGAGAGAGCGACACACAGAGAGAGGGAGAGAGCGACACACACAGAGAGGGAGAGAGCGACACACACAGAGAGGGAGAGAGCGACACACACAGAGAGGGAGAGAGCGACAGGGAGAGATAGTGACAGGGAGATAGAGAGAAACGGAGAGAGAGGAAGAGAGCGACACACAGAGAGCGAGGGAGAGAGCGACACACAGAGAGCGAGGGAGAGAGCGACACACAGAGAGAGAGGGAGAGAGCGACACACCGAGAGAGGGAGAGAGCGACACACCGAGAGAGGGAGAGAGCGACACACCGAGAGAGGGAGAGAGCGACACACCGAGAGAGGGAGAGAGCGACACACCGAGAGAGGGAGAGAGCGACACACAGAGAGAGGGAGAGAGCGACACACCGAGAGAGGGAGAGAGCGACACACAGAGAGAGAGGGAGAGAGCGACACACAGAGAGAGGGAGAGAGCGACACACAGAGAGAGGGAGAGAGCGACACACAGAGAGAGGGAGAGAGCGACACACCGAGAGAGGGAGAGAGCGACACACAGAGAGAGGGAGAGAGCGACACACAGAGAGAGGGAGAGAGCGACACACAGAGAGAGGGAGAGAGCGACACACAGAGAGAGAGGGAGAGAGCGAGACACAGAGAGAGAGGGAGAGAGCGACACACAGAGAGAGAGGGAGAGAGCGACACACAGAGAGAGGGAGAGAGCGAGACACAGAGAGAGGGAGAGAGCGAGACACAGAGAGAGGGAGAGAGCGACACACAGAGAGAGAGGGAGAGAGCGAGACACAGAGAGAGAGGGAGAGAGCGAGACACAGAGAGAGAGGGAGAGAGCGACACACAGAGAGAGAGGGAGAGAGCGACACACATAGATAGAGGGAGAGAGCGACACACAGAGAGAGGGAGAGAGCGACACACAGAGATAGAGGGAGAGAGCGACACACAGAGAGAGCGACACGCAGAGAGAGCGACACGCAGAGAGAGAGGGAGAGGGCGACACGCAGAGAGAGCGACACGCAGAGAGAGCGACACGCAGAGAGAGCGACACGCAGAGAGAGCGACACACAGAGAGAGCGACACGCAGAGAGAGGGAGAGAGCGACACGCAGAGAGAGGGAGAGAGCGACACGCAGAGAGAGGGAGAGAGCGACACGCAGAGAGAGGGAGAGAGCGACACGCAGAGAGAGGGAGAGAGCGACACGCAGAGAGAGGGAGAGAGCGACACGCAGAGAGAGGGAGAGAGCGACACGCAGAGAGAGGGAGAGAGCGACACGCAGAGAGAGGGAGAGAGCGACACGCAGAGAGAGGGAGAGAGCGACACGCAGAGAGAGGGAGAGAGCGACACGCAGAGAGAGGGAGAGAGCGACACGCAGAGAGAGGGAGAGAGCGACACGCAGAGAGAGGGAGAGAGCGACACGCAGAGAGAGGGAGAGAGCGACACACAGAGAGAGGGAGAGAGCGACACACAGAGAGAGGGAGAGAGCGACACACAGGGAGAGGGAGAGATTGACACACAGAGAGAGGGAGAGAGCGACACACAGAGAGAGGGAGAGAGCGACACACAGAGAGAGGGAGAGAGCGACACACAGAGAGAGGGAGAGAGCGACACACAGAGAGAGGGAGAGAGCGACACACAGAGAGAGGGAGAGAGCGACACACAGAGAGAGGGAGAGAGCGACACACAGAGAGAGGGAGAGAGCGACACACAGAGAGAGGGAGAGAGCGACACACAGAGAGAGGGAGAGAGCGACACA
The DNA here is from genome assembly GCF_017639515.1 of Carcharodon carcharias. Classification (NCBI taxonomy): domain Eukaryota; kingdom Metazoa; phylum Chordata; class Chondrichthyes; order Lamniformes; family Lamnidae; genus Carcharodon; species Carcharodon carcharias. The sequence goes on along the minus strand of NC_054489.1, from coordinate 43,190,345 downwards.
CAGAGAGAGGGAGAGAGCGACACACAGAGAGAGGGAGAGAGCGACACACAGAGAGAGGGAGAGAGCGACACACAGAGAGAGGGAGAGAGCGACACACAGAGAGAGGGAGAGAGCGACACACAGAGAGAGGGAGAGAGCGACACACAGAGAGAGGGAGAGAGCGACACACAGAGAGAGGGAGAGAGCGACACACAGAGAGAGGGAGAGAGCGACACACAGAGAGAGGGAGAGAGCGACACACAGAGAGAGGGAGAGAGCGACACACAGAGAGAGGGAGAGAGCGACACACAGAGAGAGGGAGAGAGCGACACACAGAGAGAGGGAGAGAGCGACACACAGAGAGAGGGAGAGAGCGACACACAGAGAGAGGGAGAGAGCGACACACAGAGAGAGGGAGAGAGCGACACACAGAGAGAGGGAGAGAGCGACACACAGAGAGAGGGAGAGAGCGACACACAGAGAGAGGGAGAGAGCGACACACAGAGAGAGGGAGAGAGCGACACACAGAGAGAGGGAGAGAGAGACACAAACAGAGAGAGAGAGGGAGGGACACAGAGAGTGAGAGAGAGAGAGAGACACACAGAGAGAGAGGGAGAGAGCGACACACAGAGAGAGAGGGAGAGAGCGACACACAGAGAGAGAGGGAGAGAGCGACACACAGAGAGAGAGGGAGAGAGCGACACACAGAGAGCGAGGGAGAGAGCGACACACAGAGAGAGAGGGAGAGAGCGACACACAGAGAGAGAGGGAGAGAGCGACACACAGAGAGAAAGGGAGAGAGCGACACACAGAGAGAGAGGGAGAGAGCGACACACAGAGAGAGAGGGAGAGAGCGACACACAGAGAGAGAGGGAGAGAGCGACACACAGAGAGAGAGGGAGAGAGCGACACACAGAGAGGGAGAGAGCGACACACAGAGAGAGAGGGAGAGAGCGACACACAGAGGGAGAGGGAGAGAGAGACACACAGAGAGAGAGGGAGAGAGCGACACACAGAGAGAGAGGGAGAGAGCGACACAGAGAGAGAGAGGGAGAGAGCGACACACAGAGAGAGAGGGAGAGAGCGACACACAGAGAGAGAGGGAGAGAGCGACACACAGAGAGAGAGGGAGAGAGCGACACACAGAGAGAGAGGGAGAGAGCGACACGCACAGAGAGAGGGAGAGAGCGACACACACAGAGAGAGGGAGAGAGCGACACACACAGAGAGAGGTAGAGAGCGACACATAGTGAGGGAGAGAGCAACACAGAGAGAGAGGGCGCGACACACACAGAGAGAGAGGGAGAGAGCGACACACAGAGAGAGAGGGAGAGAGCGACACACACAGAGAGAGGTAGAGAGCGACACATAGTGAGGGAGAGAGCAACACAGAGAGAGAGGGCGCGACACACAGAGAGAGAGGGAGAGAGCGACACACAGAGAGAGAGGGAGAGAGCGACACACAGAGAGAGAGGGAGAGAGCGACACACAGAGAGAGAGGGAGAGAGCGACACACAGAGAGAGAGGGAGAGAGCGACACACAGAGAGAGAGGGAGAGAGCGACACACAGAGAGAGAGGGAGAGAGCGACACACACAGAGAGAGGGAGAGAGCGACACACAGAGAGAGAGGGAGAGAGCGACACAGAGAGAGAGAGAGGGAGAGAGCGACACACAGAGAGAGAGGGAGAGAGCGACACACAGAGAGAGAGGGAGAGAGCGACACACAGAGAGAGAGGGAGAGAGCGACACACAGAGAGAGAGGGAGAGAGTGACACACACAGAGAGAGGGAGAGAGCGACACACACAGAGAGAGGGAGAGAGCGACACACACAGAGAGAGGGAGAGAGCGACACACACAGAGAGAGGTAGAGAGCGACACATAGTGAGGGAGAGAGCAACACAGAGAGAGAGGGCGCGACACACAGAGAGAGAGAGGGAGCGACACACAGAGAGAGAGAGAGAGAGAGCGTCACACAGAGAGAGAGTGCGACACAGAGAGGGAGAGAGAGAGACACACACAGAGAGAGGGAGAGACACAGAGAGAGAGAGACA